>NC_066885.1:4122623-4422623 GCF_022985175.1 Labeo rohita
CCTCTCTAAATGATTTAGCAGGTTCGACATGTTTTTTCCATAATTTAAACATCATAAATTTGCAAAACAGCGTATTCATTAGTACATTAACCGTGCAATCAATGCTGTTGTTTACATCTGAGAATCTCCAATATGGCCACGCATCCAGGTAACTGACCAAATTGTGAGGCAAGTGAAAAACCCTCTACACCACGAACCAATGCAGTTTTCGTCATTTGTTGTACACAAAACAAAGTTTATGTTTGTAACAAAGCGAATCTCTAAGCCAGTTATCACTTCAGTCTGTTTGACTCTAAATAACCTTAGCAAGTTATCGGATATGACTGCGATCATTATAATGTAAGCTTTGCTAAACAGTTGTAACATCATTTTACATCAACTTATTTTAACTAATCAAAACAATAACAGCACAAAAGCTGCCACCCGGCCATAGGACATTTTTTTTTATGTCGTTAGTGATATTCGCACTGATAAACCGATCATCTGTAATCATGTTTACAACGATGCGGCTCAAGTAATAGATTAATCCGCGCTCATTAGCGGTGCCGAAGCACAACGCACGTCATTACCAAAGTAATGTTACTCCGCCAGTAACTTGTAGGTTTAATCTTCAACCTCTAGAGGGCCAAAAGTTATACAGTAAGCTCTTGTCTTTGGCAGGCTGTTGGAGTGCACTGTTTGCATGGTTTTGGACGGACGGGAACAATGCTCGCCTGTTACCTGGTGAAGAGCAGGAAAATCACTGGAGTCGATGCCATTAATGAGATAAGAAGCATACGCCGAGGGTCCATTGAAACCAGGGAGCAGGAACAAATGGTGGTGCAGTTTTATCAACAAAACAAGGTGTAAAATGAGAAATGTTTATTTTTATCATGCAGAGATGTTTATGAATCATGTTATATAAAGCAATAAAGAATTATTTATTTCCAATGTATGCATTTGTTTTTGAAGACAAGTTGCTATCAGCTAAATATCTCTTGTAAAACCACTACAACATCCCTCTGTTTCCACTATGAATACATTCCTACAGTATATTACTATGGCACTATGTGAAAAATACTGGTGAATTCAGAAAGCGGGTCATGTTTAGTGACAGAAATGAAAAAGTGGCTCAGTATATATGAATTTACCTTATGTGTAAACAATTTTACAGCTTGCATGCAGCTTAGGAGGGTCCAGGAACATGAAATATTTAACCTTGTTTCTGTTTTAAGACACTATTGTCTGAATGATTGACAGTCTCCGAGGCTTGCCTTTTCATCAGGACACTTTGACTTTACTTGCAGTGACCATTGCCAAAGAAAACAGCTGCTGACGCTCCTTAAAGGTCAGATTCTCTGGGGATCGTTGTGTTTTTAAGCTTTTGTGATCTATTTCACTGTAAGAATATAAAAAAACCACACCTGATTACAATGAAATATTACAGGCCTCTCTAAACTTACAATATGTGAGTCTGGACCACAAAACCAGTCATAAGGGTCAATTTTTTGAAATTGAGATTTATACATCTTCTGAAAGCTGAATAAATAAGCTTTTTGTAAGGATAGGACAATATTTGGCCGACATACAACTATTTGAAAATCTGGAATCTGAGGGTGCAAAAAAAAATAAATAAATAAATAAATAAATAAATTGAGAAAATTACCTTTAAAGTTGTCCAAATGAAGTTCTGAGCAATGCGTATTATTAATCAAAAATTAGTTTTGATATATTTATGTAGGAAATTTACAAAATATCTTCATGGAGCATGATCTTTGCTTAATATCCTAATGATTTTTGGCATAAAATAAAAATAATTTTGACCCATACAATGTATTGTTGACCATTGCTACAAATATACCCATGCGACTTAACAACTAGTTTTGTGGTCCAGAGTCACACAAAAAGATGTCACAAAGGCTATATTAGAAAGGTAATTTAAAAAAGATTGTCTTTTTTTTTTCCTCCAGATTAAAATTCCAAGGCCTTTATATGTATTTTTTCATAACTTTTGGGTAACAAACAAAGACTACAGAAGTAATCACAACAAAACACACAGACATATTATACATATATCTAATTATACATATTAAATTCTGAATATTTTATGTAATTCATAACCGTATTTATTGGCTAAACTATTTTGTGCTTTATAATTGTATATGTACTTAAATTGAACTTAAAAGCCATGTGGGATTCAGTAAAAAACTGACAACAAGCCTCGCTCTTCCCTGTTTTGGAGAGTTAAACAGAATTGGTGTAAAGAATTAAGCATTTATAATTGAGACTCACCCGGAAGAGAACTTCTCAGATAAGGTTTTGTCACATCCTGCAGATTCATGTTTGACTCCATCTGCAGTTCCATAAATCAATATTAGACAAATGTATCAAGTCTGAGGCAATATTAATAAGTGAATGATTATAAAATATCATCCAGCACCTTTCAAACTGGCTTTTTGGATAAAAGGACCTTCCTTTTGCTGGTCAGCTGGTGTTTCAGTTTTTTCACACTTAACCTAGAATGGCATCAACAAAATTATAAATAGAGTTATAAAAGCTCATGCATATTAATAAACATTGTGATGCTTCAGTGCACACTTAACAACTCACCACTACACCACTTCCTGTTTGAAACAATGTCTGTTTTGCCCTTGAATTGCTCTCATCATCATCATCCACATCTTCATCACTGTTCTGGAACTCCTCTAGTCTCTTCTGAAACTGCAGCTCTAGAGAGAGTCTGCGCAGACGTTCACTCTCCTCAATGCTGCGCTGCACTTTGGCCTGCAGCTGCTGCACTTCCTGTTGCAGTAGGTTTGCAGTCTGTTGCTCATCCTGAGCGTCCAGCTTCCATGAATCTCCACCAGAGAGCTTTTTGATTTTGTCAGGCCCTTTCTGCTGAGGGTTCGCCCTTAGATGTGAGGGTAAGCTATTCTGCAATGTCTGCACAGATGATTGAAAGACGACTGTTTTTTTCTTCGGTAGCTGCTGTGGTCTTTGAGACGGTAGTCCATTGCTCTGTTTTTGATACCGATGATGTGCTGGAGATATAATTTGGGTCTCCATAGGCTGGCGGAATGTGCTAAATGAAAGACTGTTGGTTTGTGGTGTATATGGGACGTCTATTCGTTTCGGCTGCGATAGAGGCATGGACTGGGTGGATGTTGGGACCTTCCAGAGTCCGCTTCTTTGTCCCATGCTGGATAAACTGGAATCCATTGGACTTATGGTTGCAAGGCTGTTCCATTTGCTCATATCTTGCTGCTTCTTCAAGTACCTCGTTCTGTCCACTAGAGGACAACCTTTCTCTTCACTCCAGAGATTGTCTTGAGAACTTGCCTGTTTCTGTGGGATACAAAGGTATTCTTTGTGAATGTGGGTACAACATATGTGTATAAAATATTTAATAAAATGAAAATAATGATAATGATTAATTAAAAAAAAAAAACAGAAACGAAAATGATACATTAAAGATAAAATGAATAAAATAAAATAAATACATTATAATGTTCACATTCATTTCATACACTACCTGTCAAAAGTTTTTGAACAGTAAGATTTTTCTTTCTTTTCTTTTGTTTTTTTGTTATGTATATATATATATTTTTTTTTTTTTGTTTGTTTGTTTATTTAATTAATTTACTATTTAAAATAACCGCTTTCTATTTAAATATATATTTTTAATGTAATTTATTCCTGTGATCAAAGCTAAATTTTAAGCATTCTAAAAGCTTTTGTAATATTATACACTATACCAAAAAAGCTTGGAGTCAGTTTAATTTTTTTAAAGAAATTATGAGGGAAAAAATTGATTTAGCAAGGATGCTTCAAAATAGATCTTAAGTGATGATAAACCAAATATTTCTATTTCAGATAAATGCTGTTCTTCTGAACTTTCTATTCATCAAAGAAACCTGAAAAAAAATCTATTTAGCTGTTGTCAACATAATAAAAACAAATGTTTTTTGACCAGCAAATCAGAATATTAGAATAATTTCTGAAGGATCATGTGACTAAAATAATAATGCTAAAAATTCAGCTTTGAAATCACATGAATAAATTACTTTTTAAAATATATTTAAATAGAAAGCAGTTATTACAAATATTTCAAAATTTTATTGTTTGTGCTGTACTTTGGATCAAATAAATGCAGGCTTGTTGAGCAGAAGAGACTTTGAACTGGTAGTATATATATGAACAATATTAACTGGAGTAAAAAGTGTGACAACTAGCCCCAGTCTTCCCTATCTGCCAAGTGATTTTGCTTCTAGTGCAAAGCTTATGGAAGCACAAATATCAAACACAGCAATAAGAACAGACAGAACAAAGACAGGAAGTGCAACATACAAATACCATAAAGTTGATCTTTTGCTGATCCCTGGAGAATCTATCAATATGCGGAGGATGTTCGGTGGTTCTTGGTGTTTTATTGCTGTGAGGTTTGGATGTTGGCAGGGTCAAATATTCTCTGTGTAATGTCTCTGCATTTGAAAGAGTGTTTCTGGGTCTACCCTGGGGTGATATAAGTAATAATTAAGTTCAACAGTAAAAAACATGAGTCTGTTCATAAAGGTGATTATGTTAATAAACAAAAAACATTTATCTGTACTCACAGAATCCATGAGATCGTCAGTGGAGAAGGAAAACGTCATCTTTTCAGGGGGAACTGAATTAACAGGCATTTCCTGGTCATCTGACGGTAACAGAAAAAGAAATAGAGCGTAAACCAAAAAAATTAAAAATAAAAAAAAGCAAATATAAATACTCACATGCCAGGTTGGGATTGGAACGATACTCCAGTTTCTGTTTGAGCCCTTTCTGGTTTTGTTTTGTGTTTGCTCTGCTGATTGTGTGATGGTTTATAAATGTTTCTGATGGTCTTGATGGACCAGGAACAGATGGTTTGGCACTGTCGTGAAGATCAGAGACACTGGACCTCTGCTTGGAAGGTCCACCATTAACATGATCTAACAAATGTAAAACAGATTCGTATGATATGTTGGCTATATGAGTATTGAGTGAAACTTAAGTATTTCAAATGGTTCACACTACAAAACAGGATTTTCTTACTCAGTATTTTGTCTTGTTTTCCAGCATTCTAAACATATCTAAACATTCTGAGGTCAAAATACATTCACTTAAGAAGTAAAATGACATATTAAGACTTGTTTTCTGAAAATGCATAAAAATTAAGTGAGTTTTAGCCTAAAATAATAAAAGAAAACAGGACTTACTATCTTGTTATTTTGCTTCTCAAGTTAATTTATCTTGATTTAAGAATAATTAGATATTTTTACTAGAAAACAAGGCAAAAACACCAAGTAAAAAATCATGTTTTGTACTGCAGTGTATTATAAGGTAATTTGCTTAGCATTCAGTACCTTTACATGCTGTTTGTGGCGACTGGGTAAATACTCTCTCAAAACCATAATATACAGCTGCTGACTTGACAATTTCCAGTGCTACAACTGATCCAGTGTGCGTCATTATGTCTGCAGCCCTGAAGAGGATCAATAAAAATCAGTTTTTACTTCCAACAGATCTAGTCATGCACATAAGGCTCAAAAACACTAAATGGTTAAGAGATATTAAAGAGTGTTTTACCTTTCTTGCGACACTCCCACAAGACTTCTTCCATCCACACTCAATAACTGATCTCCTGGATTTAGTCTGCCATCCTTCATTAAAACAACAGTATATAATATGATGCAAATAGGTACATTTTTGTTATTTGCACAATACTGACCACATTTGCTGCTCCGCCCTGGACGACAGATTTGATAAAAATGCCAAGCTTATCCTGTCCAGCCCCCTGAAGGATATAATAAATCAATCTGAATACATTTGTAAAATAAGTTTTGATATTGTATTGTTATAAAATTATGGTAACACTTTACAACAAGGTCTCATTTGTTAATGCATAAGCTGATAAAGTTGACGGTGCATTTAAAAAAATATTAACACATAACTTTTGATTTAAAAAATGTATTAAATGTTGAAATTCACATTAAGACTACTAAATGCTGTAGTATTTAGTATTATTATTTACTGTTTATTTACACAGCGCTTTTTAACTATTGTCATGTTAATGTAAAAAAAAAATAAAATAAACCTTAACACCAAAATGACTTTAAATTGCACTTAGTCTTACCTTGGCAGCTACGATGCTCACTCCCATTCCACCATGCAAAGGTTTCTTTAGAGTAATTTTCAATGCTTCGGGTTTCTAGTATTGATGAAATAAAATTACAGTTGTGTTCAGAGTTAAGATATGTTAAATTAATTATAACAAGTGTATAAAGAGAATAATTCAGAAAAGCTTTAATATTAAAATAAATTAACCTCTTCTCCATAGTCCATATGTCATAACAGTTCTTGGCTGTTTTATAGGAATTAATAACTTAATTTCATCTGTAAATTAGCAACATACCCAAATTGAACCCTTTGTGGAGCGATCCAATGGGCCAAAGAAAATGGTCCAAGTCCCAACACAGTTAGAATGGGGAATTAATTTACAGTGACCTAGAAAAGATGCAAGTCCAGTGTTTTTTAATAACCATAGAAGAATTTAAGATACATGTATCTTTAACTATAGATTTTAAGTTTATATACTGACTTTACACTAACACAGAAGGAACAGTTAATGCTATATTACCTTTGCGACAGATGGGCTCTAAAAACTCCTGAAATCCCTTGGGAATGCCACGCATGGAATCGCATGAATATCCGTCCTCAGGCAACAGGAAAGGCAGGTGAAGGTCCAGTTCTTCTTCCAGTCGAATTTCTCCACCCTCTCCTCTCATAACATCTGTTGTGGTTTCTGCCAAAGCGGCTACACGCTCTATCAGTGCCTATGAACAACAAAATGAATGTAGTCTTTTTGGTGAGACAACCGAATAATTATGCGTACACTGCAAAATATGGTTTTCTTCCTTAGTATTGTTGTCTTGTTTTCCAGCATAAATACCTAAACACAGTACATTTACTTACAGAAAGAAGAAATTACAACTTTAAGTCTAGTTTTCTACAAAAATGTATTAAAAAGCTTAATTCAAACAAGTTTATTTTTCTGAACACATTTTTAAAAGTTAGTTTTATTGTTTTAAGCTTGTAATTGTTTTAAAATTTCAATAATTTTTTTTTTTTAGAAAACAAGACTTTCTCATCTCTTTTTGCTTCTTAAGTTGATGTAAGTAGATTTAAAAATGTTAAGATATTTGTACTAGAAAACAAGACAATAATATTAGTCTAAATATTCTTACATTATTTTAAAATCTAAAATCATTCTAAAAATATACAAAAAATAATTTTTATTTAAAGTTTATTTATTTTAGTTAATATTTCTGATGACATATTTCACACATATTTGAATATTTATTTGCTTAATTAATATATTAATAAAAGAATATTTAGACTTTTTTGCAGTGGATTTAACTAGGGGGGAAACAAGATTATTTTGACCTTTTTTACTTTTCTGACCATATCTACCATATTTAATATTTTTTCTTGTTTTAAGGTTAAATTTACTTTTTCAGAAAACAAGTCATTTTTAATGTCATTTTGCTTCTCAGGTTAATGTATCTTGATTTAAAAATGTTCAGATATGTGTACTGGAAAATAAGAAAAACACTTTTTAAGAAAGTAATTTTTCAATTAAAGAGTTAAGATGCAAAAGCCTCTAAGTGCCACCTGAAATTTTAATCTAAAATGAGCATTTTTATCAGGCTCCTATGTTTAGGTTTAGTAATTTAACTCTAATGGCAATGTATAGGTCCTTTTCTATGCAATTAAAGTGAAATAACTGAACATAATTATAGGAGCCTGATAAAAAAAGCTAAGCATCTGAACTCTTCAACTGTAGCTGTTTTGATTTTGATGAACGTTATCATTTTTCTTCACTTACTGGTGGATAGTGGGGTTGATTTGGGCTGTAGTGATATTTACTCATCAGTGCTCTTAGCTGTAGCGAGTTCAGCTTGTAGCATGTGGACTGAATCACCTGGGCATCTCGTGTCGAGTAAGAGGTCATGGTTAGAAGCATCGTCGCCTGAAGGGAGCAACATTTTTAAGGAAATAACCACGGATGTGTCAGATCTTTTGATGTTGATAAAGATCTAAATAATATCGTTCAAAACAGCAGTTACATCACTTTGCATGCTGTATTTCTCATCATCTAGTGTGTTTAGACACACTACCTGGATTACACGACTCAGATGGCAATCAACGGCCAGCTCCAGCCCTTGTCTTTCTGCCCAGGCCTCCACATGCCTCAGCCGCTGCCGCAGAGTTTTGCCCCAGTAGTTCGAGCACAGCGTGGATCCTGGCGCAGTGAGCCGGTTCAGGATCCAGGCCCCCATGAAGTGAAAGAGTTTAGAAAAGAGCTGGATGCTCAGAGCAGGGTTGACCCGACACATTCGGAGCAAACTCATGGTTTTTATGAGAGTGTTCAAGATGCCTTCTAAAACACAAATTCAGAACAGAACAGATTATTTGCAACAGTACACATGTCAGCATCTTTAATCCAGATGTTTTAGCATCTGAAGCAACTTAAAAGGAATAGTTCACCCAAATATGAAAATTTGCTGAAAATGTATTCACCCTCAGGCCATCCTGAAGATGAGTTTGTTTCTTCATAGAAACAGATTTGGAGAAATGTAGCATTACATCACTTGCTCGCCAATGGAACCTCTGTAGTGAATGGGTGCCGTCAGAGTCTATAATTCATAATAATGCTGTGAAAAAAGTCCATCTCCCGTTGTCCTCTCTCATCAAAATCCACCCACATGTTTGTTAATGGACTGTTTTGGCTTGTTAATGGTTCTTGATCTGTGCAGATTTTTCTCCTGATTCAGGTGAGACCACTTTTTACTGGGGAAAGCAATATTATGGATGGAGGACTATCATTTAAGCCTATTTCAAAACAACAGTTTTAAGTTAAAAATGCTTTATTGATGGGCTTGTTTCTCACAGACACACAACTTCATAAAATATTAATTGATGGACTGGAGTGGTGTGGATTACTTGTGGATTATTGTAATGTTTTTAATCAGCTGTTTGGACTCTCATTCTGACGGCACCCATTCACTGCAGATGATGTAATGCTACATTTCTCTAAATTTGTTCTGGTGTACAAACAAGCTCATCTACATAGTAAACTTTTAACAAATTTTCATTTTTAGGTGAATCATTCCTTTAAGGTTGAGCTTTTTTGCTAAATTGCTAAATTAAAGTATACTGATCAGGAAAACAAAAATACTAAGTAAGAAAATCATCTTTTGCAGGAAGCATCAACTGACTGACATGCAAAGAACTTGCTTTACATGCCATTTAATAGCAGCTGAATGATTAGCTCACTTCCCGAGCAAAAATTTACAGATAATTTACTTGCCTCCTTGTCATCCAAGATATTCATGTCTTTCTTTCTTCATTTGTAAAGAGACTTTTTAAATGAGACTTTTTAAATGCTTGTTTTGTTGAGCTCTGCGAGGCAAATACGTACTCTGTGCAGTCCAGTTCAATACAGTTAGGGTACGTCGAAAAACTCCCATCTCATTTTCTCCTCCAACTTCAAAATCGTTCTACATCGCTGTTTTAACTTTTTTGTAAAGGGCATTTGACCTTTGCACGTTCACTTTGTAAACACTGGGTCGGTACCTCTGCAGCAACGTAGGTCAATTTTGAAGTTGGAGGGAAAAAGTTGGGAGTTTTTCGATAAACCCTAACTGTATTGAACTGGAATGCACAGAGTACATGCAAAGCTAGACAAGACGAGCATTTGAAAAGTATATAAATTGTAATTTTTTAAAGAAAATAACTGATTATTTCACTAGCTAAGACCCTTCTTCCTCTGGATCCACTGGATCTAAAGTCCTTTGAAGCTCCATTTAAACTGCATTTTGGAAGTTTAAACTCATAGAAGTCCACTATATGGAGAAAATTCCATGTTTTCCTCAAAAAACAATTACTTTACGACTGAAGAAAGAAAGACATGAACATCTTGGATGACAAGGACGTGAACAAATTATCTGTACATTTTTGTTCTGGAAGTGAACTAATCCTTTAATCTGAATTAGATGACACCATAATAGTAGATCGGACAAAATGCATTCAAAATAGACCACAGTATGTGTGAATGGTTGTACAGATAACACCAAAAATATTTTGCGACTACTGTGTAATTACAAAACATTTTACCTATTTCCTTTGTCTGAGTCGTTTCCTTTTTTACATCAGCAAAGAATGCAGGCAAGTGGTTTTCAAGATCAACCTGAAGCCGATGTGACAGGTACCTGAGGAAACATTAATGCTTAATTAAATACTGAAAATACATCGCCCTTTCTGCAAACATCACGCTTTTATCATACCAGAAAGCCTGCTGCACAAGCTGAGCGAGAGTGTTTTGAGCCTGGAGCGTGATGGGACACAGATCTCTGTCCCGTCTGATGAAGTACAGGAGCTCAGATGCGTTGGCCATCCAGAAGGCAAGAGCCACTGCAATGTTCCTCTGTTTCTAAAGGGGAATCACAGACACAATTGAGGAAACTATCAGAGAATTACTTTGTGATATATAAAGTCTTGATGTCATGAAGTACATCACACATTTGTATAATTACAGAATTTAATCTACCTGAATGACGTCTTGAATCAAGTGCACAATCTTGTCAAATATCATGCAGACTTTCTGTTCAGTCTGCTCAGGTTTATTCCTTTGCCCGGCTTGGCTGGTTAAAAATCGCCCAAACAGATAAAACACATACGCAGGCGAGAGCCTGAAGTGAATTGTGGCGCTGTTAATGTCATTTATCACAGCAAGCAAGAAAGATTCCTCATCTAAAATAGAAATCAATAACAAAATGTAAATGACCAGAGAGAAAAGCAGAGAGAACTGTATATTTGTGCAGACTGGATGATTTTATTATCCCCAGGATAGACAACTGTACTTTTTTCCTTTAAAGAAATGCTGAGTGGGAGATTCCATTTCACTTCCAAGTAGTCTTGTGTCATGCTGTAATAAGGAAAAAATATACTTATTACATACTAAATATTATATATATTATACTTGATCCAGAACAAAAAGCGAAAACGTCAGGAGTGTTTAATTTCACACAGGTGAGTACCCAGTTTAAGCTACAGCAATCTATCACGCCACGTTAAAGAGCACCAAAACAGTATTTATTGATTGATTTTTCTAATGAAATGGACAGAATGTGAAATCTGATACTTTTTCAACAAAGCACAAAGATTGCAATTTACTGAATGGGAGGCGCACTATGTACTGTTCATTCATCAACTGAAAACAGCATAGACCAAAAGATCGACTGATATTTAACAATCTATATTGTTTCATAAAAATGAGAATCTATTAAAATCGAAAAATATGTTAGTGTCCTTTGTTGTGTTATTGTGTTAATGTGTTATTATAATCAAAATATTAATAAATTAATTAAGTAATATGACGGGTAATAATAGATTATGACGGAACCTCCGATATATATATATATATATATATATATATATATATATATATATAGCTATACTTAATGCTTTGTATAGCATTGTATACATTTAGAAAAAGAGTTTGGATAGATTTACTGATTTCAGCAAATGGCAAATAAAAAAAAAATCATGAAAATAATAATAGTGAAAATATCAGTCAACTATGAATGTATTAATTAGTTATGATTTTATATGTCCTTCAGCTATTACATTAACATATTAAAGTGACATTTTACTTGTAGTGCAAATTACAATATGAGTAAAATGTCACTTTAATATGCTTGAATATTTCATATGCTTTAATATTTATTATGTTTTATTATATGCAGAGTCATTTAAAAACAGATCTTTTTTTATGATATTTTCTGGTTATAGGTTTTTTGGAGAATCTTTTTATTTGGCATTTGTGTTTTGCATGTGTCTTTGCTATCTTTATCTATCTGTCTATCTGTTTATCTATCTATCTCTCTGTCTGTCTGTCTGTCTTCTTTAAATACACCAGATTTTAGATTTGCACACTTAAACATTTGATGCCTGATTTTCTTTTTAAAATAGATTAATGGTCACAATAAACTAATTAGGTTTTTACGTATAGCTTCATGTCTTGTTTTGATTAAAGAAAAGGACTTGTAACAGCTCTCAACCTGAAAATGTCCCTTTTATATGTACAAATGTTTCATCATAAGAAAAAATCTCTTTTAGGTTAATATTATCTTAATATGTTCAAAAGAGTGACTTCCTACCTGTTTGCTTTACTTTCAGAGACATTGTTCTCCACTGTGTTACTGCTAGAAACTTCTTTTTTCTTCTCTTTGTTTTTAGTCTTCTCTTTCCTTGATAATGTCCTCTTGAAATTCTCGATTACTCCAACTTTTTCCTTATTTTCCAAACAGCCAATCTAAGAAAAAAACATTTTTTTAGTTCACCGCAAAATTCTGATCTTTAACACATATTTGATATAACAATTCATGGATGTAGTAGAATAGCTGTGACATCACACACCTGTAAAGATACACAACTGTCACTCCTCAAGACAAATCGGCCATCTGTGTCTTTATTCCAGTTGAGTTGAACCACCAAGGGCTTTTCTGAAAGGTTCAGTTGTCTTTCCTCTAAATGGCAAAAACACAGAACATTAAGTGAATGGAAGTGTGTAATGTCTCCCAAGCATGATTTAAATTCTGTCCTGCTGTCACCTTCATTTTTTAAGACCTCATATAATGAATATGAGGAAGGTTGTGAGGTCCCATCGTGTTGAAACTTCTCCAGCAGGGTTTCAATGACCTCTTGTGTGGTAGAAGTGCTTGAGATGCAAATGCATTTGGTGGCACAGTTCCCTGAAATATGGTCTTGGAAGGAGAAACGAATAACTCCATGGAATACAGAGTCCTAAAGAATAAAAAGGATTATTAAATTGTGATGACAGAAAGAAGCAAGCAAACTTTTTAGAATCTAAATTTATTCTATCAGCAATGAGAATAAATAGAAAATGTGAAAGGCAAACTAAATTAAATAAAAAAATAAAAACACATCAAATTTCTTTAATATCTCAATTTTTTATTCTAGACAGTAATGAGATTACATGGAAAACATGAAATGCAACCTAAATCAAATAAAAAAAAAACAAACAAAAAAAAACCAAATGACACTTCCTAAATATCTCAAATGTTTATATTAGAAAGCAATGGAAAAAATTAGAAAATCACAAATGAAGTTTCTTTAATGTTTTAATTATTTATCTTAGACAGCAATTATATTAAATAGAAATTGTTCAATTAAATTAAATTATTAAATTTAATTTAAAAAAAAAAAAATTTAAATTTCTTTATCTCAATTTTTTATACTCCAGCAATCCTAGACTCAGATTTTTCTCCAAAGTAAAAAACTCCAGGAATCTCACACATTTCTGAACTATTTCTCAAAATGTGCTCAGATTTGCCAAGACTTGCATTCACAATTTTTTTACTTCTTCCTCATTATGAAATTTAGTAGAATCATGAGGCAGAATTAAAACTTTGAAAGTGCAATAAATTTCTACTCAGAACAGCCTGAAAGCATAAAATTGCAGTTCTAACGTTACAAAACCTATTTACAAAAGTCTAATCTTTAAAAAGAAAAGTGTTCACCTCATCAGGTTCAGTGATCTCAAACAGGCTGAGTCGGTTTGAATTCCACTGTCGGATTTTTTCCTGAAGTCTCCTGTGCTCTTCTGGACCCGTCTCAGCATCATGACCCAAATCAACAACATTTCTTTGCTTTTGCTTCATATCTTAATGATTTTAGCTTATCAGATGTTGTTTTATTTAAAAGAATAATCGACCAACTTGGTTTCAAAATGAAGCAGAGCTTTTGAGGCTCACTAAACTTCACATTATTCTCACATCAAATGCCTAGCACTGATGTTTTCCAGCCTGATTAACATGTAGACGGATGGTTGATCGTTTGTTTTTGTCCCACACAGCAGTTGAAAGACTAACCTCATTTCCC
The DNA here is from genome assembly GCF_022985175.1 of Labeo rohita. NCBI lineage: Eukaryota > Metazoa > Chordata > Actinopteri > Cypriniformes > Cyprinidae > Labeo > Labeo rohita. The sequence continues at coordinate 4,136,586 of NC_066885.1, forward strand.
ATGATTTCCTAATGTATAGGGCTACAATAACAGAGGGCCCTAATTTGTCCATCCAAGCCTAATTTAAAGGAAATGCTCTACTTTTTAGTGCCCAGTTGATTGTGAACTAATTATTTTTGTCCAGTACATTCAGTGGAAAAAGAATTACAAAATCTGCTTTGCTGAACTACAATGACTAGATTGGGTGTTGCTAAACGTGCCCAAAATAATGAATACAATGAATGAATGAACGTATAACATAATGAAAGCAAATTTACAGGTCACCACACGTTAATTAGCATAAACTATTGTTTGCAGATAAAAGCATTTCTTCATTAAAAGTGAGTTTCATGGATGGCTGGATGAGAGTTATGAGGATGAATATAAAACAGACCACATCACCCAGAATGTGAACAATGAAAAATATATAGACACATTAGATATTAAATATGAGGATATACATTTAATGAACAAAAAATATAACTAACAAATAAGCAAATAAAGCATTAAAAGTGTAGGAATATGGCATATTTAAAAATCTGTTGTCTAAAAGCATCTGGACAAACCTAAATTTTCAGTTTTTCTTTTGTATGCATACTGCATATGTGATATTATGGTACTATTACTGTACTGGACATGCTATCAACCACACATTTTACAATTACATTTATTGTTTGCAAATGAAATAATTTCTAGGATGTTTTCTCAGCTGCTTTCATTGAAACAATGTTTATTTCAGGAAACTGAGCCCCGTCTTTTTCCTTGTGTTTGCGCCTGCTAAAGAACATATGACATTATTAATGGACTAAACTAATAGCTATTACCTATTATTTATTAACTAAAAGCAAAACTGAACCTACCTTCTCATGTTTTCCACATCATCCACAGTTTCTGGCAGATCAACACCTCTCATTTCCGGTAGAAGCATCACTAGTCCACTGTACAGAACAGACATGGCACCTGTATACAGTGACAGAGAGAGAAACATGAGTCAATAATAAACATGATGATATTATTTGTACTTCGATTTCTGAAATTGAAATGACTTCTCACCATAGACGAAGAGCGGAAGCTCTTGCCAAATACTAGCTAATCTGTACAGAATAAACGGAGCAACAACTGCCCCAATGTCACTGGCTGAAGAGCACACAGATACACCTAAGTTTCTGTAATATGCAAGAGAAATATGTAAACTACTAACAAAAAGAAACATTCAATTTTTGTTTACAGAAACACTACATAAATGTGACCCTGGACCACAAAACCAGTCATAAGTAGCACAGGTATTTTTGTAGCAATAGTCAACAATACATGGTATGGGTCAAAATGCCAAAAATCATTATGTTATTAATTAAAGATTATGTTCCATGAACATATTTTGTAAATTTCCCACTGTAAATATATCAAAAATTAATTTTTGATTAGTAATATGCATTGCTAAGAACTTCATAATGTACCCACCCCTTGTCACCCAAGATGTTCGTGTCTTTCTTTCTTCAGTCATAAAGAAATTATGTTTTTTGAGGAAAACATTTCAGGACTTTTCTCCATATAATGGACTGATATGGTGCCCCGAGTTTGAACTTTCAAAATGCAGTTTAAATGCAGCTTCAAACGATCCCAAATGCAGTTGTAAATGATCAAAATCGAGGAAGAAGGATCTTATCTAGCAAAACAATCGGTTATTTTCAAAAAAATAATACAATTTATATACTTTTTAATGTTAACGCTCGTCTTGTCTTGCTCTTCCTGAACTCTGTGTATTCTGGCTCAAGACAGTTAGGGTATGTCGGAAAACTCCAATCGTATTTTCCCCCTTAACTTCATAATCGTCCTATATCGCCATTTTACCTTTTTGTTAAGGTTTTTTGGTCTTCTTTGCATGTTCACTTTATCAAAGACTGGGTCGGAACTTCTGCACTGATGTAGGATGATTTTGAAATGATTTTTTAAGTTGAGGGAGAAAATACGGCCTGAGTTTTTCTACATACCCTAACTGTCTTGAGTCAGAATACACAGAGTTCAGGGAGAGCAAGGCAAGACGAGCTTTTGGCATTAAAAAGTATATAAATTGTATTTTTTTATGAAAATAACCGATCGTTTTTCTAGATAAGACCCTTCTTTCTTGGCTGGGATCGTTTACAACCACAATTGGGATCAATTGAAGCCGCATTTAAACTGCATTTTGTAAATTCAAACTCGGGGCACCATAGCAGTCCATTATATGGAGAAAAATCTTGAAATGTTTTCCTTCAAAAAACAATTTCTTTACGACTGAAAAAAAAAAGACATGAACATCTTGGATGACAATGGGGTGAGTACATTATATGTGAATCTTTGTTTTGGAAGTGGACTTCTCCTTTAAAGGTGATTTTCTGAATATTTTGATTATTTTGCACCCTCAGATTCCAGATTTTCAAACAGTTGTATTTCAGCCAAATAACAAACAAAATTTAGCCTTCTGACTGGTTTTGTGGTCTTGGGTCACAAATAAGTAAATAGTCACACTTTTTTTAAGGTCCAATTCTCAGTATCAACTAGCTATTAACTATGACTTTTGCCTCAATAAACTCCTAATTTGCTGCTTATTAGTAGTTAGTAGGGTAGTTTTAAAATATGGTCATGCAAAACAAGGCATTAATATGCACTTTATACATACTAATAAACAGCAAATATGCTACTATAGTTAATAGTGGAAATTGGTCTTTAAAATAAAGTGTCACCTAAAATACTAATCAAGAAAAAGAAAATTCATCAAAACAAACTTTGAATTTCAAGGCCTTGCACAAACGTTTTAAATAGTTTGATATTTAAACTACATTCATTCTCATTTAGCTTGCAGAACTGGACATTTTAAAGCTTGAAGGCTATATATTGGGTTTGAAAACATTTATGCATTGCTGTATGGTTGCTGAAGTGGTGTGAGTAGTATTTAATGTACTTGCTGGGGTTTTGCTGATTTCTATGGTATTGATAGATCAATCAATGGGATATTCAGTTTATAGGGATATTCATTCCTTTAAAACCTTAAGTCTGCTCTCTAAAGATAAAGCAACTCAAGTCAGAACAGGTTGAAGGACTGTGCCAATTTTAGTTTATGTAGCTAGAAAGATAAACAGGGAGAAGTAGTTGTAGTCTCTGGTTTGATCCCAAGCCCAAATGTGTAAAAAAAAAATGCTAACCAAAGATGGTACTGAAACACTTTAGGGACAAATTCTCACTATTAACTAGTTACTTATTACCATGCATATTGCTAGTATTTTGGCTGTTTATTAGTACTTATAAAGCACATATTAATGTCTTGTTCTGCATGGCCATATTTTAGATCTCTTACTCATATCTGAACTAACAACTACCACACAAACTAATAATAATCAGCTAATTAGAAGTTTACTGAGGCAAAAGTCATAATTAACTGTTAGTTAACAGTGAGTACAAATATTTGGCTTTCATTTCAGTGGATTATGTGATTAACAACAGCGTTAACACACTTTTTGTTTCATATCCATTGATAAAAGACTGATAAATACCTGAGCGGTGTTGGATACAGTTCTGTATTGGCAAAATTCACAGTCTCATTCCCAATAGCAACCGCCAGTCTGCCGATTATAGCAATGGTTCTTTTGAGCCATGAAACATCTTCAAAAAGAAATTGATGAACACTGAATGACTCATTTTTAGATAAAACATTAAACGAACTGCTAAAATGTGTCTGGAAGTGTAGCTTACTCGGTGGAATAAACGGCACAGCTAAACAAGCGGCCCCTCCAATGAAATTGACTGTTGCCATGAGAGGGCGTCTGCCAATTCGGTCGACTAAGAAATAAAATATAATTCCAGTTGGAAGCTCCACCACAGCTGAGATGAGAAAATCTAGGAAAACATTATCTCCAGTGATTCCCAAACGTAACACCAAACCCTGGAACACCACTGCACCGGTAAACCTGCAGAAAGAGGATGCAATAAAAACCATATTATTATACATATTATACTGCGTATATAGTGCATTTGATGCCTTAAGAGGTGTATTTAGGGACAGCTCACCATGCATATATCAAGATGAGGGTGTGCTTTCTCATTTTAGGAGTCTTAAATAAATCTTTATATGAAGGGCGGGTGATTTCCTCTTGTTTTTCTATCAGAAGATCCATCTAAGAAAAAAAACAAAACACGAAATAGTTGCTTTTTAATACATACAACAGTGTTTTTCGGAGCACTGGTGTAGAACTTGAAACACATTATTGTACACTGACACAACAAGCACCAATCCCTGATGTGAACTGGGACAAATTAAGCAAAAATAAATTTCCAGGTCATCTGTATGGCTCCATCATAATGTTATTTTTAGCAGAAAAATTACTGGAAAAAAGGGATTTTCTTGTAGGCGTTTTAAGCATACTGTTGAAGAAGAAAAGCTTCATCTTTCTATACATTTCGATAAAAAAATACCATCAATTTAGTCTGTTTTTTAAATATATTTTCAAAATATTTATTATTATTTAAAACAGTTAAGTACATTTTTTCAGGATTCTTTGATGAATAGAAAGATCCAACGATCAGCATTTATCCGAAATTAAAAGCTTTTGTAACATTATACACTTCGCCGTTCAAAAGCTCAGAGTCAGTATAATTTTATTTTATTTATTTATTTATTATGAGGGGGAAAAGAGAGAAATTAATCCTTTTTTATTTAGCAAGGATGCTTTAAATTGATCAAAAGTGATGATAAAGACTTTTATAATGTTACAAAAGATTTCCATTTCAGATATATGCTGTTCTTCTGAACTTTCTGTTCATCAAAGAAACCAGTTTTCAACATAATAAATGTTTTTGGAGTAGCAAATCAGAATATTAGAATGATTTCTGAAGGATCATGTAACTGGAGTAATGATGCTAAAAATTCAGCTTTGAAATCACAGGAATAAATTACATTTTAAAATATATTCAAATAGAAAACAGATATTTTAAATAGTACAAATATTTTTTAAAAGTACTGATTTTGGTGTACTTTGGATCAAATAAATGCAGGCTTGGTGAGCAGAAGAGTCTTCTTTAAAAAACATTAAAAATCTTACTGTTCAAAAACTTTTGACTGGTAGTGTATACACAATATTTATTTTTATTTCTTTCTTTTTTTACAATTAAAATTTAAATACAAATATAAAAATTATCTGAATGCATATCATATTGTAATTATGACATCCAAACTATGTAAGAACGTCCTAGAAGGATATAAAGGCATTAACAAACAAACGAACACTGGTTATATTACAACAATGTGTTTGATAAATAGTCTGAGTCTAATTACCTCTTGAAAGTCTTCAGGAAGTGATCTTTTATTGCATTTGGCGATGCTCTCAACAATTTTTACAGCTTCTTTTGTCTTCCTCTGTGACAGCAACCATCTGGGAGACTCTGGAATAACCCTGTTACAACATTAATGTCTGGCATACCCATACATAACTTCTACATAACTTATGTAGAACGACTAAAAAGAACCTTTGTTTCAAATGTGATTAAGAATCACTCATAAATATGTTATCGTTCCATTGCAAGCAATTACCAGTGATAGATCAGAAAGATGAATGTTGGTAGAGTCATTGCCAGCTGTAGGTTTTTCCACGAAGGAATATAATACGCCAGAGCAGGAAGGAGCACCAAACCCAACGAGTACAGCGTACGGGACATAACGGAGACAAATTTCCTGTTGTTTGATCCAAAGAATTCGATAACTGTTTCAAAAAAAGGAAAATATATCAAAAATGTAGTTCAGACAGTAGTGCATAGTGCTAGCAACTCCAAGGTCATTGGTTTGCTTCCCAAAAAAAGAACTGATAAAATGTGCAACTTGTATGCAACGCATAGAAGTATCTAACAAATGCATGAATACAACATAAAACAAGTTTGCAATCTTAAAGCTCTACAGAGCTAGATGTCCACTTGTGTTGAACAAGTAGTCATATTGAACTACTTACTTAGAGTTTTAGTCTCATGTTAATTCATGTACTTAACAAATAGCAGCTAGTAAGGCATCTTATGCACCCACCTAACACATATGTGGCGGTCCATGCTCCTTTGGCAAAAAAGCCTTGCAAACATCGAAAGAACAAGAGCAGGGGATAATAAGATGAAAAAATAATGCATACCCCAGAAACTCCAAGGCCAAATATTGAGACAATAAAACAAGATTTTCTCCCAAACCTGTAAAGAAAAAAGCTATTATTGTCAAGCTAGCTAGTCAAGTCTGGCATGCATTTATGCCATGATAGTAAATGCAACTCCTGTTTTTTTAATGCAAATTAAATATAACATGCTGCTACATGATGAAATATGAAAAAAAATACCTGTCAGCTAAGTATCCGGTCACGAGAGCACCTATAAAAAACCCACCAGCTAAGGATACCTGGTTCAGGTCTGCGAGCCAAGAGTCTTCACAAACCAATGAAAACTAGGATACATTAAGGGGAGGTAAACAACGATCTGACTGCAAAACTAAATTAAAACGTGCATGCATGTATTTAGACACTTTACTAAGCAGTTGTGTTTTACCTTTAAACACTGATCGGTTACATTTTAAAGCATGCAAACGCAAGGCAAGCAAATGCACGTTAATGATTTGCTACTTTCACTTCAGTTTAAAGTCACTTTTTAAGCAAAGCTGCCACAATAATTATTCTCACCTCTGTTACAATAGTGGTCCGGTTCTCATTAAAGACCCAGCCTTCAGTACAGGAGGATAGATTTGTGCTGTTGGTGAAAATGGACCGGTCGATGGAGATATTACAGGTGAGTGCGCTCCCGTTCCAAAGCGAGTCAAACTTTACGCAGTTACTAAACGCGCCACGGGAACCAGTGCGGGGAACTGTCAGGTCCCGCACTTGCTCCTCAGAGAAACCACACTTGTCTTGAAGACCCGCGGTTTTACACCAGTGATCCGGCGAATAACCCAGGAATACAACTCCTATTAGCACAAATGCGAGTAGCAAAATAGGCAAAGACCCTAAGAGAGAGATTCTCTTCTGGTAAAACCCAAAATCACCAGCGTGTTGGAGAAGTTCGTCAAAATTAGACATCCTTGTAAGGGTTTTGTGGAAGCAGTTAAACCCCTATTTCATCATACAGACTGTTGTTGACACTTTAGTTTGGACGTTTGGTGTGGTTTACAGCAGATACTCCAGACTCAGAAGCATTTAAAGGGCTGCGGAGGTGGAGTTATGAAACATTAAGAACCTGTTCAAAGTTCCCCCGCGTCATATGAGGAAATAATATAGTCAAAATCGATTTGAGATGTCCGAAACCTGTGTTAGGTGTTAAAGAAAGGTGATGTAAGATGTAAGATGTATTTTTTTTAATACTATACATAAAATGTGCCTTTTACCTGACAGATATCAATCAAACAGATGTCGTAAGAAATCAGCTGTCTCTGTATTAAGATAGACTTTGGAAACAGAGCGGTGGCCCGCGTTTTTAGACGAATCACAATAATGTGTTCGCGTTTTCAGTGATCGGATTGGCTGGCATGTATTTGAAGGAGGAGTTTAGGAAGAAGGGGCGTGCCATTGGCTGGTTTTGCAAACTGCTGCCTCACAACCAAAAAACACATCTAAAAAGCGTTTAAGTAACAAATCCTACATGTTTACTAAGATCATTCTATTATCTATTGAAACCCACAATAATATTTAAAAACTAGATAAAAAAGTTTGTCAAGACAAACTTTAAGTTGGCTTGAGAAAGCTGGACCAGAAAGTTTGAAAAAGTTTAAGAAGTTTTATAAAGTTTTAAGTTTGGATAATTTTCAGTCTGAAATAGTTTGAAGTTGAAAGTAGTTTTAAAATGTTAAGGTTTGAATGCAGTCTGTCAGATAGCTAGATGGATAGATGGATAGATAGTTAACATGTTAGTATGATTCTAAAACTAGCAACATTACCATTAGCAGGTTACTAGCATGTTGTCAGCACATTTTAACATGATTAGCAAGTAGTTAGCATGTTGCTAGCATGTTTTAGCAAGTTGTTAGCATGTTGCTAGCATGTTTCTAACATGATTAGCATGTTGCTAGCATGTTTCTAGCATGATTAGCAAGTTGCTAGCATGTTTCTAACATGATTAGCATGTTGCTAGCATGTTTCTAGCATGATTAGCAAGTTGCTAGCATGTTTCTAACATGACTTGCATGTTACTAGCATGTTTCTAGCATGATTAGCAGGTTGCTAGCATGTTTCTAACATGATTAGCAGGTTGCTAGCATGTTTCTAGCATGATTTGCATGTTACTAGCTTGTTGTTGGCATGATCTTAACATGATTAGCAAGTTACTAGCATGGTGTTAGCATGATTAGCAAGTTACTAGCATGTTTCTAACATGACTTGCATGTTACTAGCATGTTTCTAGCATGATTAGCAGGTTGCTAGCATGTTTCTAGCATGATTGGCAGGTTGCTAGCACATTTCTACCATGCTTTGCATGTTACTACCATGATTAGCAAGTTACTAGCGTGTTGTTAGCATGATTCTAGAATGATTAACAGGTTGCTAGCATGATTTGCATGTTACTAGCTTGTTGTTGGCATGATTAGCAAGTTACTAACAGGTTGTTAGCATGATTTTAACATGATTAGCAAGTTACTAGCATGTTGTTAGCATGATTAGCAAATTACTAGCATGTTTCTAACATGACTTGCATGTTACTAGCATGTTTCTAGCATGATTAGCAGGTTGTTAGCATGTTTCTAGCATGATTGGCAGGTTGCTAGCACGTTTCTACCATGATTTACATGTTACTAGCATGATTAGCAAGTTACTAGCATGTTGTTAGCATGATTCTAGAATGATTAGCAGGTTGCTAGCATGTTTCTAGCATGATTTGCATGTTACTAGTTTGTTGTTGGCATGATTAGCAAGTTACTAGCAGGTTGTTAGCATGATTTTAACATGATTAGCAAGTTACTAGCATGTTGTTAGCATGATTAGCAAGCTACTAGCATGATTATTTGCTAGGCTAGTTGATAGATAGATAAATTTAAATATTAGTAAGTTTAATATATATAAAATAATCATTTATGGGGTACTTTCAGTTGGAGGGTGGCCGTCCTGAACCATAACCCCATACATTTAAACTTGAAATAATATTTGTATTTTTTTCCATTGTTGTTTTTTAAAAGCATCTTTTTGCTTCTTTTTTAAAAAATATTCATTTGATATTTTCTTTGTAAGTTAGGAAACAATGAAAAAAATTCATAACATTTAGTTTTTATGTGTTTACCACTGTTCAGAACTGTGCTAGCTAGCCATGTGCTGATTAGCATCTTTGAGCTAGGTTCAAAAGTATCTAAAATTGTCACTACCAAATCATTTGGTGGAGTTTTGGTAGTGACATCTTTGTTTTTTTCGGGTGTTATCATAAAATTGTTATTACTGAAACAGTCACGACCGAAATACGACATCATTGTTTCAGTAGTGACATAAGGGAACACATAATCCTCATTTTTGGGGGAGATAAACAAAATTGTAGTACTTTAGTTTGTTTTAGTAGTGTTTTAGTATGCAAGTTAAAATTCTGTAATGCAGTGTGGTCACTACCGAAGTATTACTGTCACTACCCTGGTGAAAAAACCAGCATATGCTGGTAGGTATGTTTTGATGCTGGTTTAAGCTGGTCCTTAGCTGGTTTATGCTGGTTTTTGCTGGTCCTTTGCTGGTTTATGCTGGTCATGTTGCTGGTCAAGAACCAGCTTAAACCAGCAAAGGACCAGCTCAAACCAGCATCAAAACATACCTACCAGCATATGCTGGTTTTTTCACCAGGGTACCGAAACATGAAATGTTTTGTCAAAAATTGTTCAGATTTACCTCTGAAAAAAATTTAAGAAAATAGCAAAAGTATATTTACAATGTAGATGTAAGCAAAATATTAATAGGTCAATATGACCCTTTTAATTAAATTATTATTACTGTGTTTCGGTAGTGACAAATGGGCACATATTTGAAAACTTTCTGAAAATACAATATGAGAAATAACTGCACAATTACTAGAAATGTGTACCTTGGATAATCTACAATTTGCATCCATACAATTTATTTTGGAAAAATACATTTTCCAACATGTTTCCAACTTTGTCTTTGGACCAATTCTGTAGAATTGCCCATATAACAGCATTAGGGACTGTAAAAAAAAAATACTAATAAAATTGGTAGTAAATTTTTGCATTCGTGGCCACTTTTTAGACCAAATGTGCCTCTCCCATAAAAGCAACTAAGTAACCTCCCATAGCAAAATGAAGTGACATAATTTAGGAATCTTGTACATCCTGTTAAACAAATTAAACAGTTTTTGTTTGTAGTTTCACCGTACAGATCAACACCCACAATAATCACATTGAATAATTAATTCCTTACATAACTGTCAAATGGTAAGATGATTCACCCCTGTTTATACATAGTAGCTACAACGTACTTTAGATATGAAAACCATGAAATGAAGATTAATTCATTTAGAGATTCACTGATTTAAAGAATGTCATTTTGTTGTCAATTTTAGGCCTTTTTTTCTATTTAAGACATCTGAAATGATTTGACCAATTAAACATTTCATTCAAAAACAAAGCGAACTTAAATATGATCTATGATACAGTTTTTGGTTCATTTTCATTCATCTGCGTAGGCCCTAATACTTTGATACTGGTTCTTGTAACATAATCTGTATTTCACATGGGTTTCTAATTATACTCACCAATGTTTATCCACAGGTTCTCATCTGCCAACTTAATAATTAGTTGTAGGCTTTAGCTTTAGTAATTATTACTATATAAAAAAGAGTCAATAAAAGATTCTGTATCTATAATTTCCACGTTGCAGTAAAGTTTCTCTAAATGTATGCACCTTATATAATAATTTTAGAGCTTGTCATGACATTTATCTTAAAATACATAATATTACATAAATGCATGGTGCTAAAAATTCAGACAAGCACGATACATATGGATGGAGTTGTATAAACTTTATTTGTAAATGTGACAAAATGACATTAAGATCAGTCTGTCTAATCCACCGACTGCATGTCTTTGTCTCTGAGCTCTTGATGTTCTTCAGACAGTGTTTCTGTGACGGTCTCCTCTGTGAAGTTAAACTCCGTTTCGACCTTTTGCTCACCCTCAGCGGCGTCTGTGCTCTCAACGCAGGTATTCGAGTCCTCGTAGGCCTCTGGCGGCATGTGGCGGGAGATAGTGAATGCTGTCGCGAGCTCCTGTAGCCGAGCTTTCTCTGCCTTCAGGTTGGCGAGCTCTTTGGTCAGCGGAGTCGCATCTGCAGGAGACTTACAGGTTGGTTCAGCGGGTGTAACCGCTTCTATTGGGACTGTCACTTCCTCTTTAGGTACTGCAGCTTCCTCTGTAGTTTTCTCGGTAGTGATTGGCTCAGTAGCCGCTGCGTCTTCGGCTCCAGGCTGTTGGGACCCGTGGAGCTTCTGATACAGGGTTTTCCTCTCGTCTTGAAGTGCTCTACAGAGATTCTCCAGTTTTTGGTTTTTCAGGGTGATGAGTTCAAACTCCTTCTCCTTTAGTGCTTTCTGCATGAGAAAATCTTGATCATATTAATCTGTATCTGCTATAAAGATTTAGCAACATCATTTGGGTGAAGATTCTTTCTCTTGACTCTCACTGTACAGCTAGTAGCTGTTAAATTCTTAAAAATTAAGATTCTTTGATGGCATCCATTGTTCCATGAAGAACATTTAACATCCATGAAACCTTTCTATTGCATAGAAGGAATTCATTGCATTCTACAATATTGTCATATGTGACCCTGGACCACAAAACCAGTCATAAGTAGCACGGGTGTATTTGTAGCAATAGCCAGTGACCCATTGTATGGGTCAAAATGGGTCTTTTATGCCAAAAATCATTAGTATATTAGGTAAAGATCATGTTCCATGAAGATATTTTGTAAATTGCCTACCGTAAATATATCAATTAGTAATATGCATTGCTAAGAACTTCATTTGGACAACTTTAAGCGATTTTCTCAATATTTAGATTTTTTTGCACCCTCAGATTCCAGATTTTCATATAGTTGTATCTCGACCAAATATTGTGCTGTTATTTAAGCTTATTTATTCAGCTTTCAGATGAATTTCAATTTTATCACTTTCATAAAATTGACCCTTATGACTGGTTTTGTGGTCTGGGCCACATATGATATATGAACTGAGCAACTTACATCTGCGACCATATCAATGAGAGATTTATTGCAGCCATCAAAACGGGATTTCCAGGACACTGCCTCCTTCTCCAACTTTTTCATCTTCTTTGCCATCTGTAAGACAAATTAACATCGTACTATGTACTTAAGACTGCTTAGCAAGCTGCTTAGTGTTTTTTTTTTAAAAATATATTTCTTATGTTTTAGGTTAAAGTTTTAGGAATTTTTTTATGTGCTTTCGTCATTTTTTGATTATTATTATCATTATTATTATTATTTGATTATTACTGTTTAGGTTTAGGTTTATTCATAATTCATTTCCAGTTATTAATTTTAGTGCTTCAGCTTAAACGTAGGCAACATTTCTAATTTGTGTTTAGTTTGCAGTTTTTCACCTAGTTAATTGGTTTTTCACCTAATTAATTTCAGATGTATTTCATTTTATTTCACTTAACAGAATTTAGATTTCAATTTAATTTTTTTTAATTACCAGGGTTAAAGAGTTTTTATTTATTTATGTATTTATTTATTGTAATTTTTGTATGTGTTTTTGTCATTTTATTATTATTATTATTTTTATTATTTTAAAATATTACTGTTTAGGTATAATTTAGTTTGAATTCAGTTTTAGTTTAGTTTTAGCTTTTATTCATTTCCAGTTATTAATTTTAGTGCTTCAGCTTAAACGTAGGCAACATTTCTAATTTGTGTTTAGTTTTAATTAATTGCAGTTTATTTATTTCTATCAACAGAATTCAGAATTTAATTTTTTATTAACAATAAGGGTTTTTTACTTATTTTTTTGTAATTTTGTTATGTGTTTTTGTCATTTTATTATTATTTTTAAATATTACTATTTAGGTTTAATTTATTTTTATTTCAGTTTTAGTTTCAGTTTTATTCATTTCCAGTTAGTAATTTTAGCGCTTCAATTTAAACTTACTTTAATTAGTGGCCAATGCTACAATTCTCAATTTCATTTAGTTTAAGATTTTCAGCTAATTAATTTTCAGATTTTTTCTAATTACAAAAATATTTGAATAGTTCTAGTCTTAGATATCAATAATAACCCTAAATAATAACATTCCAGAATTTAACTGTAATGTTCTGTTTAGTGTCTGAGAGAAAAAACATACTAAACATTGATGCATTTAATGTGAGACTGTAAAAAAATTTCAACTTGTTTGAAAAGTTGGACTTAATGACAACATTTCTGAAAAGCACATGCTAAAGCTTCAATAATATCTGCATTTTGGGGTTTTGATTATGTCTGAGTAAAGTATCTAAAGATTCAAAGAGAATATTTTATTAATTCAAAGATACACACCTTGTCCATATCCTGTTTGAAGCTGGCATACACGTTGTGGCTCTTAGACACGGTTCCTTGGAATTCATCGAACTTCTCGGAATATACAAGAAGCTAACAGAAAAGAAATGTGTTCACTTCTGAACATACATCATTTGAGAAAACAACAGAGATGTGTATTAGTCGATGTAAATTTACCTGAGCCTTCATGTCAATCTCTTGTTCTTTCAAAAGTTTAACCTGTATTTTGGCCTCTGCAGTCTGCTTCAGTAACTGGAGAATAAATGTAGATTGAAAATAAGTAAACAATCCCACAAAATAACAGTACACTTATTTTAGGAGTTACCTGCATTGCACAATGCCAATAATGCATTGTTTATACCTTATTAAATAAAATCTTTAGATGTTTTACTCACATGTTCTTTCTCTAGCTTGTGTTTCTCCTCAGCTTCTTTGAGCAACATGTTGGCCTGTGCAAGTTTTGTCTCCAGTAATTTCTGCTGCAGGTCTCTATGTTTGAACACTTTTTCAAGATTCTGCATGAAGGCCAAACACACAACATTCATTTTTTATTAAATGTATTTATTGCTGTACACATTTAACTTAAAGACATAGTTCACCCCAAAAAATTTATTTGCTAAAAAATGTACTCACCCTCAGGTCATCCAAGATGTAGTTGAGTTTGCTTTTTTATCAGAACAGATTTGGAGAAATTTAGAATCACGTTGCTCACCAATGGATCATCTGCAGTGAATGGGTGCCGTCAGAATGAGAGTCCAAACAGCTGATAAAAACATCAGTAATCCACACCACTCCAGTCCATCAGTTAATGTATTGTCAAAAAGTTGCATGTTTATCAGAAACAAATCCATCATGTTTGGACTCATTCTGACGGCACCCATTCACTGCAGGGGATCCATTGGTGAGCAAGTGATGTAATGCTTCAAAAACTTCAGAAACAAACTCATCTACATCTTGGATGAATTTCATTTTGTTTACCTTCAACAATAAAACAAAACTGAAATGAAAATCAATAAAAAAAAACAATATGGTCATATTAAAAACATATAAAAATAACAAAAATAATAAATCATGGTTTAAATAATATGATCTCAGGTTAAACTGGAGTAAATTCCTGTAGGTTTCCCTTACCGCTTCTCGCTGGTCGTATTTTGATATGAGGTCCTTGAGTTTCTCAGCCAGGTCGCTGTTCTCCTGGCACAGTTTGTTGTTTCGACTGCTGTGCTCCTCGATCTGGGCCTGGATGTCTGTCAGCGTGCTCTGGAAATGTGTGGTGATTTCCTTCCGCTTCAGATCATCTTCACGGCACCGCTGTAGAGTTTCCTCCTGTGCCAAGCGTGGCGTTGGATATGAGTTATGTGTCAGCATTTTACAGTTTTAGTAAAAGTAACTCTTGTTATAATTCCATAATTTATGTTTTGTTATATTATATTAGTACAGGGCAAAATATAAACCCTAACACTGTAAAATGCTTTTTATTACTGGTGTATGAAGTCTTTGTACTTTAAAATTTCAAGTTTAATTAAATGTACCACTTGTTATTTGTGATTTTTTTTATTATTTGTAATTTTTATTTACTAGGAATTTCTAAGTGAAATGCCTTTTTTTTTTTTACACGAATACAGTGTTTGAAAATTTTTCTGTTTTCAAAACGGAAACATGACCCTTATACTGATAGACTTCTGTCTTTTTAATATTGACTAAAAGGTTTGGATTTGTGCTCTTTAGCACACTTGGTGGTTAAATCAAGCTAAGATGTTTTAACACAATCATATTGATGATATGCCATGATATTGTCACCTTTAGCGTCTTGTTGTGTCTTTGCAGTTCCCTGCACAGGCCTTCTAGTTTGCTGCGGGCCAGAACAGCTCGACTGTGTTCGCTCTGAAGCTGATCCTTCTCCTTCAGCACCTGGAGAAGTTTCTTCTGCAAGACCTTCAGCTGTTTCTGGTCCGAGCGGTGCTCCTCCAACTGCAGGTTACATGTACACATAATATAATTATGATCTCTTTTATTTAAAGAAATATAAAACCAGTATGTAGAGAAAACATCTCAATATACCAAGCTAAAAAAATACCATCTTAGAGAATTATTAACATTATTTTTTAAATCATTTATGTATTTACTTGTTTGTTTGTTTGTTTTATATCACTGTTATTTAAACATTTAAGTTTATATTTTAATGTTGCAAAGGTAGAAAAGTTACATTTTTATGAAACAAAGGCAGGACATTGTTAATGATTTTCTTCACCAGTTTGGTATTTTATTTGGAAATGTACAATACAAGACTATTATGGGACAACCCTAAACAAATCTGTGCTGAAATAAAATATATTTTACACAGAAGAATTTAAAGTCTTTCTGTTTTTTTATTTATTTATTTTTTCATTTTATGCTTAATATAATTAAAATTAGACTTAAAAGTACATTAATTCACAAACATAAGTCTAGTTTCTGCTCAATATTTAATGTTAATTATATATGTACTATATAAATAAATAATATTTATTGATTTATTAGTTAAGATGATGTATTAGAAATGGAAATGTAATTTTATTATATGTTTTTTTATTTATTAATTTTTAAAGATGATTTATTGGAAATACATCAGTACATAACAGTACATAACAGCTTGTGTGGGACAATCCAAAGCAAAACTATACTGAAATTAGAGATTTTTAACATTGATGGATGCAAAGTCTTTCTTTTTCATAATATACTTAATATGTTTTGACTTTCAATAAATAAATAAATAAATAAATAAATAAATATAAAAAGGGGCTGAATTTTCCAAATGCACGTGTGGATATTTACCTCTTTAACTAGTATTTTTAAAAAGTGTACATTTTTAACATTTCAGAGGCAGAACTTTGTTGATGACTGTACTTACCAGTTCAGCGTGCTTTTTGATGAGAGCCTCCAGTTTCTGCTCAGGACTCCCGAGTTTATTCAGGCTCTGCATGAGCAGCATGGCTTCCTTCCCTATGATTATTGACACAGTGTTCATTGGTAACACGGTTTGATACCATTAAGTGGGAAAAGAAACTGTTCAAGAGGAAATACTTGATTTTGATCACTAATCACATTTCAAACAGAGTAACATGTGGTTAAATATGGCTCACCGAGGCCTTTAAGCATCTTCTTCTCCATTTTCTGGTCTTTGGTCTTGTCTGGAACGGCCTCCTCCTCAACATCCTCAGCCTCCCCCGGCTGTTCGCTCACCTGATAGGTGCTGATAATGTCCTCCAGCTGCTGATTTAGATCCTCGGTGAGGTCATGGGTGACTTCAGCCTTGGTGTCACCATTGGTAGACTGGGAACAGCTCTCCATTCTGAGGGAAATCTGCTATTGAGAAAGAACAGAGTCAGTCAAAGATGACGGGATGAATCTGTTAGCTTTTAGATTGCTGTTTACATCACAGGTTTTGATTCAGATTAAATGTTTTTAAATATATTCGAGTGATTCTTTTATTATTATTTTACTTTGAAACAATTTTCACTCAGAAATTGCTAGTGAATTTCACAAATAATTAATGTTAAAGAAGAACAAAATAGTACTTTCTAAAACGTACTCCACTAATTTGTTTTGTTTACAATATATATATATATATATACAATATATATATATATATATATACACAATATATATATATATATATATATATATATATATATATATATATTAGGGCTATCAAATGATTAATCGCAATTAATCGCATACAAAATAAAAGTTGGAGTTTGCCAATCACAATATATGTGTGTGTACTGTGTGTAAGTATGAGGTATATATAAATAAATACAAATTAATGTATATATTTAAGACAAATATGTTATTTATGTAAAAAAACAAAAAAAATTATATATAACATAAATTCTATAAAATACAATAAACTTTTATTTTGTATGAGCCTAATAATATATATATATATATATATATATATATATAGCAAAATGATGTTGCTGATGTTTTTTTGCAAATCTTATGTTAAAACATTTATCACAAGTTTTGATATTGTTTGCTGTGATGGTAATTATTTTTCAGGTTTTGGAGAATTTTTTTTTAGAAATGAGTTTACTTTGATTTATAAAATATAAAGAAATACATTTTTTTAATATTTTTGTGAATAATGCATTATAGAAATTCATGCTTTTAAATATTTTACTAAAATGTTAGGCATGATCCCAGCTAACAAAATATGTTTTAAAAACATTTTTAATGTTAAGTTATGAAAACATTATTTGTAAATGTTCTCTGAACATTCAAAATGTTGAGTTTTTTAAATGTTTTAAAAATGTTTTATTCTTAGTTATTAGAATGTTAATGAACATTCCATTTTATCATTTTGCTTATGAGAATGTTACTTTTAAATGTGAATCTGAACATTCTAAAACATGCAACATTTTTAAAAATGTTAGATTAACATCCAACTAAAACATTATTAAACACCAGATAACTTTGAACAAACATTCTGTTAATGTTACTGAAAGAACATTTGTTCATAACTTTGAGAGACCCTTGCCAGAACTTTCTGAGAATGTTCCTTGTCATAAATGGGATACTATAATGACATGCAATAGTGGGGACAGCAATTTTTGGTTATAAGCTAATGAACAAACTGTATACATAAATACCCAAAGATGTTGTGAATTAGAATTTCTATGACTATTATCACTATTCATAAATAATTTACAACTAAAGAGAACTAAAGCTTTAAATAAATCTTCAAAATTTCTTAGAATCACTTTAAAAATCACTCTATATGTTTAAAAGCACACACAGTCAGATCAAATCATGTGTGACGACTGCTTTATGTGTATTTGCTTTTAATTATTGTAATGAGCTGTTTGGGGTTGTTTATCCTCTGAGCCACGGAGCGACTGTCTGTTTGCCCTGTTCATCTGGTTAAATTTAGCCGCTCTCTCCAGCCTGATAACTCCCCCTTTCACAAGAACGCCACATGGCACCTGTTCATGCCCTGGAGTCTATTTCAAGAGACTCTTAATATGGTCAACTTGTCTGTTTATTCTCCAGCATGTCAGCGTTCACGAGTACTCACATGTTAAGTTGTAAAACCGCAATGCACATTTAATAAAATATGCAAAATCAGTTTTTACACTTCATAACATTTTTTTCTGCCTTTCAGTTGACCTACACTGAACCTTCACGCATTTGAATGTGTTTCAGTTTTTCACCCACTGATATTTTCAAGGATTCAACAGACACACAAGACTTTAGCTCAGAAATTCAGTCTAAAAACGTGTGCTGTTACACTGAAACATGCATTACATGATGAATGTAGATGTATATATATTTAGCTTTACCGTGTGACAATCAAACATTCAAGCCATTTCACATTTTAGAAACTATGAAGACGCTGCATGAGATGTTGAGTAAAGTTCAGAAGGAGACGTAAGGAAACACTTACCAGCAGGAGCAGTGAGGGAGTGAGTGAGAGGAGCAGAAACTCTCAGCGTGGCTGACAGGACAAACGCAGCAGCTGCAGGAGGCAGACAGACCTCAAAATAATCAGGAGGGACCGTCCAACACGTTCAGATTCACAGCATGTTCTATAGATTGAGAATATCGTGTGGATTCTGTCAAACACTCGTTGATTGTTGAAATCTACAATCTGCAGACATGAAGGCAAAAATGTTTCAAAGCAAATCAGAGCATTTCAGAATCTGAATATCATAATATGAAATTGTGAAACATGAAACATCAAGAAGTCCAGGTTTATTTTACTTTTTGTTTTAGGTGTTGCTATTTTGCATTGTGAGATTAGTAGATTGTAAATAAAGCATATTGCCTCATAGTTTCTTGTCATGTGAAAAGAAGATTTTCACTCTCATAACTTTAATATATATATATATATTTGTGATACCTTATGCTGATTTATTTTATTGATTTTTATTTTATTTTGATTTTTTTCCATTTTTCAAAACAAACACATTCAAAGACCATTATTAAAAAAGAATATTAATATTGTTACGAGTACAAAATGGTAACCAGGTATCCTTTTAAAATTCTTTTATTTTTACAAATGTTTTGTATTTTCCCTTACATACAATATTATATATAGTTTCACTTAATTATGACATATATTTTATGCTGATTTTAAAATGATTTTGAATTATAATATGAAATTGTGAATGTGATGAAATGTCAAGAATATACATGAATTTTAGTGTTTTTAAAAAAGTCTCTTCTGCTCACCAAGCCTGCATTTATTTGATTCAAAGTACAGAAAAAACAGTACAATTTTTAATTTTTTTGCTATTTAAAATAACTGTTTCCCATTTGAATATATTTTAAAATGTAATTTATTCCTGTGATTTGAAAGCTGAATTCTTAGCATCATTACTCCAGTCACATGATCCTTCAGAAATCATTCTAATATTCTGATTTTCTGCTCAAAAACATGTATTATTATTATTGTGTTGAAACTGATGAATAGAAAGTTCAGAAAAACAGCATTTATCTAAAATAGAAATCTTTTGTAGCATTATAAATGTCTTTATCATCAATTCTGATCAATTTAAAGCATCTTTGAGTCCAAGCTTTTGAATGTATAGTGTATAATGTTACAAAAGCTTTTTATTTCCGATTAAAAAAAAAAAAAAAATATATATATATATATATATATATATATATTATTTAAACTATAAAAAATATTTGTGCAGCATGGTTGTATTCATGGTACCTCTGTCAGCTTATGCTGATTTAAATAAAAACTATATTAATTGCAGTAATGTGCTGAATTATAATGAAACAATGTAACAATGTAAAATCTGTTAAAAAATCATTTAAATAAAAAGTATTTAAAAAAGATCAAATATTTGGAAAATATGCATGCACAGTTAGCGTATAACTCCAACATCTCCCTTCAAAGTTCTTCATTATACAATCCACCGCAGCTCTAGTAACCAATGCTCTGAGCAGCACAGATATTTTGACCAAGCCTCTATTGAGATTAGTGTGAAAAGAGTCTATCAGCAGAGCCCGGCTCTCAGAGCGGCATGTTTTCAGGATTGCACGGTATGATCTTCTGTTTGCACGGGATTGCACAGATCGTATATAAAAGCCACATGGTTCAATGCTGATCTTTTCATTATTGACTTCATCAGCTTTGATATGTGACAGCGCTGGGACAGGCAATTATTTCCAATGAGGTCTTGCTTTATGCTTGATTAAATGAGGAGGACAAACTGTCCACTTGGGCTCAGGCTGGTAAGTTTACAAAATATAATCAAAATGAATATATATTTATTTTTGGTTTGCTCATTTCAGTGACTTGAAAATAACTGTGTTTATGCAAGCATGTTTGCATACGCATGCAACTTCCAAAAAGGCATAAGCAATATTTCAAAAACATGTACAAGCTTGTTTTATGAAAACATTAGCTGTTGCATTTGTTTTATTTCGATGTCTATGTTCTTTAATTTCATTTTAAGCCTTACATTTGTTGTATTTTTGTCAGCTCTTCCCCCATTAGGTGTCAAAGGCCTGTTTTTTTCTGCTGATGTAGTTAAATGGGGATTATGTGTGGACCACATGTCCAGTCTTTTGTTTTTCCCTTTTTGTTGTCTTTTTGTACCTCATGGGTAAATGGATGAAGGTAGAGCAGATGAAAGGGAAATATGCAGCAGCTGGAGCTCAGCAGAAGGCAACAGGTCTGAAATGAGGGCCAAGCATTACAGAGTAATTCAACTTAAAGAAAAAAGACATTATCATGTCCTTAAACTACATCAAGAACTTCTATGAGGGATGTGTAAGTAAGACACAATCAGTGTTTGCTGGTTTCTTTTGTTTGTTTTTTCTGATGTTTCATTATTTTGTGGAAAAATCAGGAAATTGCATTATTAATTTTTCAGCATTTTAAAAAATAATTAGTTTTTAATGGTGCTTCATACTAGCAACAAACTTCTCAGTAGAATTTTTCGATGTTTTAGTGATTTCAGCAGTTTTGTTTGTCTCAAATGTCATCATTAAAGCAAATCTATGTAGTTTTGTGTATTTGTCTACTTTAGATCCCACTAAAATTGAGTGGAATTCACTGTCATAAATACATCAGTGATAGGTGTATATGTGCATTGGATCCTTTCAGAGAATTTCGTACCCGCTCACTGGCAAAAACGAAGCTTTTTGAAACTGAATCAACTTAACTAACCGCTTAATAATTAACTTTCTCAAAGCTCTAGAAATGCCAAATGTTACACCTGCTGGTCAAAATGCAACAAAACCAAACATGCATAAAACCCATTGCAAATGTTTTATTGAAATTGTAATATATTAAATGGAACTGTATATGGTTAGATCATAGACTACTCTTCCCTTTTATTATACAGATGTGTCATTTGTGTCAGTAAAATGTATACAAATTTATTCAATTGATCCCAGATCAGGTAAAAACCATACAGACACTGGTTTATGGCTTCTTTAAACTAATATATCTAAAATACATTTTAAAAAATACATATGTAGTTGCTTTTTATTATATTGTTGTATGTATGTTCTGATGTACCTATTTTGTCTTTTTGTAGCTCCGGCCTCCGACTGTGATTGGTCAGTTCCACACTCTGTTTTTCGGCTCTGTGCGCATGTTTTTCCTGGGTGTTCTGGGATTTGCTGTTTACGGGAATGAGGCCCTTCATTTCAGCTGCGACCCTGACAGGAGGGAGCTTAACCTCTTCTGTTACAATCAGTTCAGACCTGTGACGCCGCAGGTAATACTGCAAAAGCATTTTAAGTTAGTAATGTGGATGGAAAACTTTAATTTAGTGTAAAAGGTTTTTTTTCCCCAAAAAAGACTAAACAATGTTCTCAGAACAACAGCTTTTTACATAAATGTCAGGATGGGGCAAGTTGTCACATACAGTTTAAATGATGTAATTTTATAATTCATAGTTTCTGTTGAACTAAATTATTTGTACAGTCTATTTAGTATTTTTATTGTGACAACATGCCCCATTTTCAAGCCATTTTATTTAAGAAACATACAGTAAAATCAATAATATTCTGAAATATTATAACAATTCAAAATAACTTTTCTATTTTAATATATTTTAAAATGTAATTTATCCTTGTGATTTTAACCTACCTAACTCAGCGATGACTGGATGCTTTCAACTGATTTCCTATTAAACTGTCACCAAGTGAACTGCAGTGCTCAAACTATTTAAAGTACAGTGATTTTATTATTAGGTGCAGCTCGTAATATTAAGGGAGTGGGAAAACATCAAACCATTAGGGCAGTACAGTTCTGAAAAAAAAAAAAAAACAAAGAAAAAAGAAAGAAAGAAAGTATACACATATTGTTGCAAAACCATGTTTTTTGTTTTGTTTTTTTGAGTAAGGAATGTTTTGCCAGTTACACATAGGATGAATACATAGGATGAACACATAGGATATATATATATATATATATATTTTTTTTTTTTTTTTTTTTTAAGGAGCTGTGTATAGTTTCCATGTAGTTTAGATTTTTGTTTATGTATGTGAAATTTAGCTAGCAGGTAACACAAATTGATTAAGCCATATTTTCCTATATTACACTGATTGATTGATTGATTGATTGCTATTGCTGTATACAAAAATCCTTTAAAGATATTCATTGGGAATTGTTTTGTTTGTGCAGGTGTTTTGGGCCCTGCAGCTAGTGACGGTCCTTGTTCCAGGGGCCGTATTCCATCTGTATGCGGCATATAAAAACATAGACCAGGAGGATATTCTGGAACAACCAACATACACAGTGTTCTACATCATTTCTGTACTGTTACGGATCGTCCTGGAGGTGGCAGCATTCTGGCTCCAGAGTCGTCTCTTTGGATTCCTGGTTCATTCACTGTACTTCTGCGATGCCAGTGCACTGGAGAAGACGTTTAACTACACCAAGTGTATGGTACCTGAGCACTTTGAAAAGACCATCTTCCTCAGTGCAATGTACATTTTCACCATTATCACTATGATTTTGTGTATGGCGGAGATTTTTGAAATCCTGTGCAGAAGGCTGGGCTATTTAACACATCAGTGACAATCGCCAACTTGAAAATAACACACAAAAGAATCAAACTGCATGACTGCATGCCTTCCATCCAGGTGTTTTGACATTATTTTCTACCTTACTGTGAATGAAACACTGTGAGAGGCAGAAATAAGTGTTTGTAAATATTTTGCACAATAATAATCTATTGTTCATTTTACTTATTCTCTAAAATAATCACTGACTTGTCTTGTAATGCTTTTGTCATGGAACCTTACCGTCTTGTGTACTATTGTAGATGTATGTTTCATTACAAATATTAAAGAATTTAACATCATAGAAATATAGAATTTGTAATTAAGAAATACAAAAGTATATGGTAATGAAGTACAAAAATAATCTAGATTTTTAGATTTTTAAAAACAGAGATGAAAGTATATTTACTTATTGCTCTGGTTTGTTTATTATTATTATTAATAATAATAATATGCATATTTCATTTTGAGGTAAGAACACTGTCAACAAGTTTTTATAATAGAACTTTAATTTCAGTTTTTTTTTTTTCTAAAGGACATCTTGTAATCAGAGTAAAACAAAAACAAACAATTAAATAAGAAGAAATCAGCTGCCTTTATGGGCAAAACAAAAGAAATATTCATGAACTTCTTTAAATGATGACCACGTACCAGTCCGTAAGATAAATAACAGTTGTAATTTCTAAAATGCCATAAATTCAACCTAGATACCTCAAAATCTTTAATATGTAATACTGTAAACATGACATGAAAGTTCCTTCAGTATAAACTTCGTTTAACATCACCATCTCAGCATTTTTAAATACTCAGACTATTAATATAAATACCATAAACTGCTCGCTACTTCATATGATATCCGTATGTTTAATATGAGATAGCACTTATACCTTCTTTAAAGACATTTAAAATGACTTAGGCTAAAAATTCATACATTCAAACAGTCAGACAAGTTCACCAGACAAGACCCCTTCATCTGATGGCGAGAAAAACCTGAAAAAGCAACTATCCCTTCAAATATACAATTCATTTTTGTTTACTTCAACACAAGCCACTCTTCAAAAGTAATTACAGTACATGATAGCGATTATGTTTGTGTGTGTGTGTTTGTGTAAATATGTACGTGCGTATATGCATGTATGAGCACGTACACATAAATGTGCACATATAATTGACTTAACAGTGACTGGAATGTTGTGCCATATGATTAATTCAATGAAAAATCATTTAAAAGAGCTTCAATATCGATGACACGGCATTCAGTCTATCAGCTCGCTAGAAAGTGCTTCGAATAGTCATCTTAATGCACGATACTTACCGCTTTTTATATAATAATACGATGTCATATGCAGATCTAGGCTATATTAAAAATGCCTTGTAATGACATTTCGTTGCTTAAGTGCAGAAAAATCTACAGATTAAATAAGGAAACGAGGTATGATACATTTAGAAAAATACTATACGGTGGAGAAGGTTTAAACTGTTTAAAGAATCAACACTTTTGGGTTCGTAATCTCGAACGCACATAATGCAGTTAAGATATAAAGGTGCCAGCAAAGATATACAACAGCATACAAGGCAATGTCAGAGCACAGCTTAATGCAAACTTTAACGTATGTAGTAAATGCAATCTCAAAAAGCAACCACGGTACCTCATATTAGTTCAACTTAATGACCACCACTATTGTTAAGTGCATAAACAGGGTACATCGAATGACTTTCTCTCTTCGAGGGATATGCAAACATCTTCTTAAAAGGCACAAGCAAAAGTCAAAGACGATTGGGACGTAATGATGCACTTCCAGTCCTGTGAAACTCAGAACTAGAGTTATCATGAATTACTAATAGAATTTTTTTGCATGTATTGTTGCAAATATGCAGCTTGTACATGTTTATAGTTGTAATTGATATGGCAGGAGAATATGGCATGTGCATTGAACATAAATGCAAGATGTTGTGCATATTCTGCGTATTACGTTTCTGCCTCTAAGGGCAAAAAAAACACTAAGCGAGTTTGATTTTGTGCATCTTTGCCTTCCGAAATGTGTCAGACTGCAAGGGGGCGCTATGGGTCAACTACTGAGCAAGTTAGTTAAAGTTTGTTAAACTTGGCATGTTTACAGCAGCTACCTGAATAATAACACATCCGGGTTAATGGCACAGAAATTTAAAGGTACTCTATCGCCCCCTTGAGTACAGAAGTCTGCTACCGCCAGTGCAACACAAGAACCCACGTAATGCATGTTAAACGCAACCATAGAATACTTGCATAAAATATGTTTCTGGTTTGAGCTTGAATTTTATAGCGATTATATAGTGCTTACAAAGTCAGCTTTTAGGCGGTTTGTCAGCGGCATCTTCAGATGTGATTCTGAGAGATGCGATAGCTTTTGCACAGATGTAGACGCTCTCCTCCTTCTTATCGTCTTTGCTAGGAAGGCCGGTGGAAGAGGTTGCTATTCCTCCACTGTAGGCCATTCCAGGATCTAGGACAGGGGCTGAGGTCCGGCCAGAACTGGCCGTTTCTAATGTGTTCCCCTGTGGATTTGACGGGAGCGAATTTCTCTCCCCAGCAGCACCAGATGTCGACATTGTGGGCATCCGTAACCCCCCAATAGGGATCATCGGGACAGGCGTTGGCACCTGTCCTTGAGAGTGCAAAGGCAAATGGCTGAAGATGTCTGGCTGCAAGGATGTGGACAGATCTTGACTGCTGCATAGGCCGACAGGAACATACAGATTCTGAGGAGTATCCCCTTGATCCTGAAAAAACAAGAATGTTGTTCATGATGTTGACCAAAATTGGCTGTATAGCAATATTTTACCAAAAAACACTGGCCTTTTATTCTTCATGCATGTACAAAGAAAGTTTATAATGACCATGGCTGTCAAAAAGGACCAAAAACACAATAAAATGATAGAAATTGATGTCAAAAGGTTATGAATACGTTATGAATTACATTATACGTCGACACCAATAGCCTTGTGGTCAGCGCGTCGACATATAGCGCAACCGTGCTCACAGGGACCTGAGTTTGATTCCCGTCACAAGGTCCTTTGCCTTCTGCTCTCTACACTTGTTTCTCCAAAATACCACGACATTTTAGTGCCATGTAAAAAAAATCTAAGATTACGAGATTAAAGTCATACTAGTTTGAAAATACGAGAATAAAATAGAAATTATGAGAATAAAGTCTAAATGTTACAAGAATAAAGTCGAAATGTTACGAGAATAAAGTCAAAATTATGAGAATAAAATCGAAATTATGAGAATAAAGCAGAAATATTATGAGAATAAAGTCGAAATTACAAAAATAAAGTCAAAGTGCTTCAAGAATAAAGTCAAAATGTTTTAAAAAATGAAGTCAAAATAAATTTGAGAATAAAGTCAAAATTACAAGATTAAAGTTATAATATTTTGAGAGTATATTCTATCATATTGCGCATGCAAATGGCCCGGATTGGGAGCACCGGGAGATATTACAAAGTCTCAGCTTTCAGTTTTATAGCAAAATACAAGCAATATGTCTATTACAGTAATGTGTTTTCACGCTCTAATGTGGTGTGACAGATTGCTGTATTTGGTTTAATTTAGTTTAAGCGGCATGTGAATCCGTCATACTGTTATTTTACTTTAATGTTTACTATACTGTTTATTTTATTTTATTTTTTTGATGTTCCTTCACATTTATATTGTGCTATAAACTTGAAATAAAGAGGAAAAACACATTTATAATTTGTATTTCGTGATAAAACTGAGAATTTGAAAGCTGAGCTGTGTTATATTAAAAGCAACAAAGCACAGAATTATTGTGATTACTGGGTTGGTGGCTGACAGGCTACAAATAATGAATGGAAGACATAAAATTTATTTTTCCTATAATTTACTGTATTATACTGTAAATAAAACAGCAATTGCTATAAAACTGACAGATTTTGAAAGCTGAGACTTTGTTTTACATTAAAAGTACCAAAAGCACAAAGCTTATTGCTATTATTGGGTATCTGGCGCACTACAAATAGGCCTAATGAATGCAATCAAAACGTGAAGTATTATTTCCAATATACTGTCCCTGCGAGTATAACACATGGTTTGATTTTTGCTAAAAATCCCACATATATTCAAATAAATTCCAGTGGCCTCGCAACTTTTCCTAGTGCACCCAATCCTAGCAATTTGCATGTGCTGGCTATGCTCTCAAAATATTAGGCTATAACTTTACGACTTTATTCTCGAAACATTTTGACTTTATTCCCAAAACATTTCGAATTTATTTTTGTAATTTTTACTTTTTCGCGATTTCAAATTTATTCTCGAAACATTTCAACTTTGTTCTCAAAACATTTCAACTTTGTTCTCGAAACATTTCAACTTTATTCCCAAAACATTTTGACTTCTTTCTGAAAACATTTCGACTTTATTCTTAAAATATTTTGACTTTATTTTCAAAATTTTGATTTTATTAATAGAATTTTGACTTTAATCTTTATTCTCAAAATACTACGACTTCAAATGTTTTTTTACATGGCACTAAAACGCTGTCGTACCAAAAGCAATGCGTAAATGCAATATGCCTTCCTGTAGCTCAATCAGTAGTGCAGAGCGTTAAATGCCAAGGTAATGGGTTCAATTCCCAAGGAAAGCATAGATGTAATTCTGAAAGCATACCATTCCTGTGTCTGAGCGCACTCCGATGATTGGTCGAAGGGGAGAAGCTTGAAATCTCACACTCCTTCCAGGATCCATGAGGGTCCTGTGCTGATAAGACCCCCTCCGTGGGGACACGGCCCTGAGCACGCCTTTCTGTCGACCCAGTGGTGACTGCGCTCGTTGCCCCGACGGGTCCGAACCTGTAGGTCTTACGGGTGACAGCTGCCGGATGGGTGAAAAATCCCCTCTGATGCTCAGATCTCTTCTTGGGGAAACGCCCCTTAAAGGAGATGAATCACGGCTTGACAACAGGTGACAACGTGGTGAAAGATCTCCCCTCGGGGACATGTACCTCTGGCGAGGTGAATCCCAACAAGGCGACAGCAGCTGAGGTGGGCAAGGCTCAGAGGAACTGCTTGACTGTTCAAAAGTCAGATCATCATCAATACTCAGAGAAGAAACTCCAAGCTGTTCCTTCGGTCGATTGCGGCTTGGGTCAAAGTGTTTAGGGAGACAGCCAGACAGACATGGCTTGTAGAGTGCATAGGACTGAGGACTTGTGCTTCTGGACAGCGTTCTTGGTGTAGAATCACCATCACATTCATCATCTTCATCATCATCTGGTTCATCCTCGTCAACGCCATCGGAATCTTCCTGCATCTGAGAACTGATGTTTAATGGTTGTTTCCACTGGCATGATGCCTAAGGACTTCTGCGTGTCATCTACACAGGCAGAAAGAGCAGAAAATGAAATGAATGCATTCTTCCAATGTTGGAATTAGTTAGGATGTCAAGTTACATTTAAGGACCTTACCAGCATCCTCTGTATTGTCCATGGCTGTAGGTGAGACTCCAAGTTCAAGGCATTTTTTCATGTGAGCTTTTGACTTCATATGCTTGGTGAGATTCCCTAAAAAACACAGGGGTCATTTTTCTATCCCAAGCATTTGCAATCATGCTTGAATGCGTTAAAACCAACCTTTAGTTTTGAAGGCAAAGTTGCAGCACTTGCAGATGTAGGGTCTCACATCTGTGTGAGTTCGTATGTGTTTCTTGAGCATGCTTGGTTTCTTACAACGAATACCACACTCTTCACATATATACTTTCCCCGACCACGACCCCTCACATACACATAATCCTCATTGGACTTATACCTGATTATACATATAAATTTTCATTAGGCTGCGATACCACAGTCACTTAAGAACATCAGCATTATCAAAGTACACATTCATACCCTCCTTCAAAAATCTTCACACGGACTGGTTCTGCTTGCCGTATGGTGGACGCAACATCCTCTCGTAAAGATTTGCACCTTTGGCTAATGTCTCTTAGCCTCACGTCCTGTTTTGTATCTTCCTCTCTGTAGTCCAGTGTTACCTGCAACAATGCAACAGATCTTATGAAACAGATGGCTAAATAACAATGGCATCAACGTACAGGTAAATATAGCACAGCAGCAAGAAGAAAATCAGCAAAAACCAACAACATACTTGTTCTTGCTTCGGTCTCCAAGGGGTCGAGGTCACTAGTAGTCCAGGTTGATACATGCTAGCGATTGAATAAACAGCATTCTGCCTCCTCTGTTTGGATCGGAGAAGAGCAAGAACCATCCCAGTGCTAAGATCGGGTGGGTTAGGGTTATGACATCTCACAAACCACGAGGCATACTCTGAGAAATTTACAGCTGTTTGGGTGCTATTTGGCTTAGTGGAGTTGAGATAGCACCAGCTCACACAAGTAGTAGTGTGAAGACCTGGAAACTTGGAGAACAGTAAAGCACCAGTGATTGCCGAGGGCACTGCACCTATACCAGAACCAGGACGATTGCTAGCCATCATGTGTTCAGGTGTTGGTTTTTGCTCCATCATAGCAGCATCTTGAGGAATTCTGACTGAAGGTTGTAACTCTGGATTGCTGTAAAAGTCTCGGCTGAGCTCATCCATATCTACCTCCTCAGTGGGCTCGCATGGGCTTCCTGATTTGAAAGCTTTCTTGGGACTTTCTTTTTCACCTTCAAGATTTCCTAACTCCACAGCACTAAGCTCTTCAACAATCTGGCCATAAATGTTCTCATCTTTGACTCGCTTTTGTTGCTTTGCTTCGATGAAAAGTTCAATGCTACTTGCAGGTGAGAGCATGCGCTTGTTTGCTCCACCACTGGGGGCTTCTGTAGTTGAGATGGTTTTGGATGTTAATGATAGAGGTATGCCTGTGTTTAGCTTTGCTGGTGATGCCTGTGGGCTGCGGAGTAGTCGCCTAGGGTGCCCTGACACTGGAGATGGTTCACAACCTATGTTACTTTGTGGCATGACTATGGCAAGACTTTGACAGGAGGATGATTTGTGTTCTGTGTATGAGATAGGATTCTGTGTTTGAGAATCCAGAATGTGAGATATACTAGTGTACGTTACGTTCCCGTAAGATGGTACTTGCATCTGAATTCTAACAGGAACTAGCAAACCAGACGTACTTTGACTGGCTAATGCTTGCTGAGCTTGTGAAAGCACTGCTATCGTTGACAAAACATTGCCTAAACCCTGGGAACAGTCTTCTTGGGGTTTTCTTAAGCTAATATAAGACTCAGCTACCTTGGATTCTTCAGGTTCCTTCTTTATAAAAAGCATTACGCTATCCATGTCATAAACATTGCAGATGTTGGGTTTAGCATACTGAGATGAGGCTTGCCCTTGGCTATGTTGTTTATGTTGGTAGTACCTCATTTTCTCAATGGATCCCTCGGATGTAAACGGTTTGCTTGGTGAGCTCGTTCTCTTGCTAATTTCATCTGAGACTGTGCCGCCTTGCATCTCAGGTTCACCACTTAGTGATGCCTGCCTAACCAAGAAGGCCCTTCTACGCTCTTTAACCTCCTCTTGCCTAGATGTAGGTGAAGGGGAAAGACTACCATAATCGAAAGACTTGCTTCGAAATTCTGGAACTTCTGAGGGGAAGTTATAAGGTGCCTGCTCTGAAGCAGAACGTCTCATCTCTCGGTGATGACTTCGTGGTACAGATAAGAACTCCAACGGCTTATTAAACTCATCTGGGTTGGTTTGAGACACAGGGTTAATAGTCTCGTCTCTGTCGAGGGACTGGGAAAAGCTTGAGCTGTGAGACAAATTGCTATCTTGACTCGGGCTTCTGGAGAGACTTGTGCAAGCGGATTCAAAACTCGATTCTCCAGAGGAACATTCCATCTCTGCTAATCTCAAGCGTTTCTTTTTGGGCGGCAGCTTTTCCATTGGAAACTGTGATAGGGTCTCGCTCCTCTGTGGCCATTGGAACTCTTCAGTGTGCTTTTCCCTTTGCTTGACCCCTGCTTCCAGAACTTTTTCTGGCCTGTCAGGCTCCACGGTTACTCTAATCTCTGGAACTTGGATACTAGGCTGAGGTGTTGGCTGCTTAGTCATGTGAAGTTTCTGGTGTAGAAAACCACTGCATCCCCATTGCCAGTCTGCTCCCTCCAGTCTTTGACCCTCCATGCTATGCTCCATGAATCTGCCAATTTTGTCTAAGGGATGTGATCTAACATCACTCGACTTCTCTGAAGAGTTCAGACGGTTTAATGAATTTGTGTGCTGAATGACAGAGATAACATTGCTACCAGCCCTTCTCTCAGTGTCACAAAAGGCAGCATCTAAAGTAATTGGCTTTGTCTCAGTGTCCTCGGAGTGTCCAGAAGGCTTGTCTTGCACATGAAAGTCATCTTCCTCCAAGATATTTTTGTCTTTTCTTCGTTTCCTTGTGGAAGTTTCTGATAAATGGCTTGGAAAGACGGAACACGACTCAATATCTTGATAGTTTTCGGCACTCAATTTGGAATCATCTACACTGTGAATTTTCAAGTCTGATTTTAGACTACAAGCCAGATGAGCGTAGCAGTCTGATTCAGCATGTCCTTCGTTAGCGGAGTGCTCAAACGCAGCTTGCCGCATGAGTCTCCTCATACCCATTGCGCCCCGGTAGGTGACATCAGCACCCGTCATTCTCTCATCAAATGAGTTACTGCTTCTTAGCCCTTGAGGTGCATTCAAATTCGAATTAGATGAGGTTGGAAGAGAATTGCTGCGCAAGAATACACTACTCTCTGAAGCCGTCTCCAGAAGGTCAGAGCTAGGGATTTGACGTTCTTGATAATCTTCCTCTTGGAAGGACTCCGAATCAATTTTTATTGATCGGATTAGGTCTTTTTTGCTTCTGTGAATGGAGGAGTCAGTATCACCAGGCATTATGCCTTTGTTCAGTGTAATCATGAAGCTAGATGTGGCTTCATTTATGTCCGTCATGCAGGTCTGTACAGTGATTGATTGCTTTGGCCTGGTTGTTGGCCTATAACATTTCCCAAACATAATTTCTTGATACGATTTGGCACTTGCACTCGACTGACTGAACTGTTGCTCGGCACTCTCAGAACGTGAGAAGTATCCGGAATCAGTGCTGCCTTTACTGTATGAACTGGGCAGAGAAAGAGACTGATCAGAGTCTTGACTTTTCTTCTCCGAAAGCCGAAGTGCCAGTCTTTGCTTGATGGTGGAGAACTCAACCATTTGGTCCACCTGAGCAATAGCAGCAGGTGCCGTCATTTCCCGGAATTGCCATAAAGATACTTTCCCTGATGACCCCGTTTGCTTTTTGAGTGAAGATAAAGTGGCTTCCTTTTTTGCCAACATACTCCCTTTTTCTTGCACAAAACCCTCTGTTTCTTTGATATGGCTTGTTGTATCCAAGGACAAGTCTTCCACAACTTCTTCATCGGTGTCACTGCTCTGCTCAGCATCCGAATGCATCTCACCTTCTGCCACCGCCAGCTCCTCATCCATATGCTTGCTGTCTTGTTCTGAAAATGAAACCAATCCTGCTTTTACCGCATGGGTGTGAGATTTTCTGTGTTTGTACAGGTTGCTCTTAGTTTTAAATGAGAAACCACAAGGAATACACGGATATGGTCGTTCGCCAGTGTGAGAACGTATGTGCTTCTTTAGTACGCTGGGTTTGGCACAAGCTCTCCCACAGTACTGGCATACATACTTCCCAGTCTTCACTGACTTTTGCTCCTTTTTGAGAAGGCCCTCTGACAGCAGCTCATATTCCGATTGAAGATAGCGTTTGTTTGGGAGAGGAACGTTCTTCCTCCTGAGCTGGATGTGACACTGTTCTCTAGGTTTTGAGGTAAGAATATTTCCTGAAGCAAGGACCTGTGACTCCATACCAGGAGATGGACTTACAGCTGGGGTCTGGGGTTGCTCCGCAAGTCTTATTTTGTCCTCTGAGCCAGAGGATTGGCCTCTTTGGGTCATCTCGGATGGCAAGTGTTTTTCGTCATCTTTGAAACTGATAATCTGTTTGGAACGTTCCGCTTCACCTGAGGTTTTAGCAGCCTCCATTATAAGGATTGCTATCTACAGTTGCTACATTGCCCTTGGTTTTGTCACAATGAACATCGTCTTGCTTGCTTGAAAGTTCGTTTGCGTGGAGTGTTAATCCTTCAGTGCTTTAAACAGTTCCCTGTGATTGTACAGCAGTCAGTCCAACAGCATCATTTTCAAAATGATGAAGTAATCATTTCCATATGTTCAAGAGCATGTTTAGTCAAGTTGTTTAAAAATGGTCTCCATCTCTATATACATTTAAGCCTGGGCACCACATCCAAATGGTCTGCTAACAGAAAAAAAACACATGTTGTCAGTAAACAAATTCAAAATGTTTTAATAAAATGCTGAGACAAGTATTTAAGTACAAAAGCCATCTTCAAGCCAAAACAGCCTATAAACTCACCATGCCCTGAGTAGAGTGTTTCTGAAGGCAGTCTGCCAGCACCATCTCTTTGTCTTTCTGAGGTCTGTGATTGATGTGAAGGTCGTCTCAAACTGTAAGGTCAGGAATTCCTCCATTAGAGAATTAACCAAACTATAAGTACAACAAGTACACAGCAGTGCAAGCATAATGGAGAGGGGGAACAAAGCAATTTATCTCTGTAACACCATCAATCATTCTGCACTCTAATCTCTATTTGGAATGTTGTTTTTGCTTTTCAAGGAAAACTTTTGCATTTAAAATAAAAACATTTTAAAAATTCAAATATACCAAGGCACAAACCACGAAATTTGAATAAAGATCGATTGAATAACAGAAGCTACCTTTTAAAAGTTTGAGGTCAGTAAACTGTTTTAAAAGCAATTAATACTTTTACTCAACAAGGATGCATTGAATTGATTAAAACAATGACACTAAGACATTTACAATTTTGCAAATATGTTACATTTCAAATACTTGAAACTTTCTATTCATCTAAGAATCCTGAAAAAAATGTATAATGATTTCCGCAAAAATATTAAGCAGTACAACCGTTTCTAACATTGATAATAATAAAAAAATGTTTCTTGAGCACCAAATTGCCATATTACAATGATTTCTGAAGGATCATATTAGAAAAAAAAAAACAGTTTTGACATGATTGGAATTAATTTTGTTTTAAAATATATTAAAATAGAACTGTTATTTTAAATTATAATAATATTTCACAGTATTACTGTTTCACTGTATTTCTGATTAAATAAAAGCAAACTTGGTGAGCATTAAAGACTTCCTTCATTCAAACATTAAAATTACTGTATTATTGAATGTAAAGATGCAAGCAAGTGTTCAAGATTGAGAATATTGTAAAAGATTAAGAATCTGCCAGTGAAAAACCTCATCATCCAAACATGTTAGGTACCGTGTAAAGAGTCTTAAGTCTAGTGAATGAAACTGTTATGCAACACAAGAAATGTATGACCAAAAGATAGTAACG
Source organism: Labeo rohita (assembly GCF_022985175.1). Lineage (NCBI taxonomy): Eukaryota > Metazoa > Chordata > Actinopteri > Cypriniformes > Cyprinidae > Labeo > Labeo rohita. Next base: position 4,171,542 of record NC_066885.1, read on the forward strand.
TTTCAATTTTATTGGTTAAGTAAGTCAACAGGTATTGCCACAATATGAACAGAATATCAAATAATGACAACTTACACCACCTCTGCCCACTCTCTGTGCAAATATAATTACCATCTGCATACATCAGAGTTTGTATAATGAGGTTACATAAGGTTATCTGGTTCAAACCTCTTAACTGGGACATTCAAACTCTGCAAGCAATCAGAGAAGAAATATCAATCTCCGCCAAGCTATAAAATCTAAAACCGAACCTTGACATGGTCTACAATGAAGTCAAACGTTTCCCACGGGTCGAGTTAGTATCTAAACAGCCTGTCTGTCTGGTGATAGCGAACAGAGGAGAGAGTTGATGATGGAATGACAAAACACAGCGATCAGATGTGCTTTTTTTTTTCAAGGTCAATCTCAATCCTGCGTTGTCCTCAACACATTGGAGGAAAAATATGGTGGATAAACCTGCCAGAGGCTAAATGCACCTTTAAAAACTGGGCTGATAAGTTAAATGTGTCAATGGTGTTTGGTATTCAGACACGAGGCAATAATCTCATCAGATCTGTCCAAGTAACATGATGCGATTTCATCATTTACAAACAACATCGAAAGTATCCAAGTTTGACCTTCGATCATCCTTTGGATGCATTTGCGTTAACGCATCTACAACAACAACCGGCGCAACATGTCAAAGCCAGAGGCGGGAAAATATAACCAGACTCGAGAGAATGTCATTACGTCATATATCAGCCCCCCTTGGCATCACTACCCAGCGGGATGCCTGGCATCTCATGACATACAGCTGTGTTGCATCTCATAACTACAGCAAGAACAAAATATCCATAGAAGAGCTCATTGTGCTTCAAAAATCAGAGCAGTCAAGGACTGACTTTGACCAGTCACCTGCTTTTGAGTCTCGCTAAGACGTACAACACAGTGACTGCCATCAATCTACAAACCTGGTGTCCAAATTCAGCCTCCAGTCAAATGCAGATGTTCTCATAATTCCTGCTTCCCGTATCGCTGTACATCACCTTCAAAAAAAAAGACAAATGTGCCAGGAATAAGTCTCAACAGTCATCCATGTCTTGCTCAATGAGAGTACATTAGAAGAGCTACAGATGTAAGCGAGTCACCACAGAAAATACCTCACTGAGACGCGTATCCAGGAACAAAAATAGAAAAGGGGCCCTGTGCAGGGTTATGCAACGGCCCACATTCGAGGCCACTTTTGCATCGGCGCAAGGAGAAGTGAATGGCCAGGCTGCTTGTGGGAAGGGACTGAAATCAGGAAGGAAATAAAAGATTCAAGCTGTGTATAGTACAACTAGGACTGAAAGTCCTGATAGTTAACATATTAGTAATGTAGCTCATGAGTGTGATAAATTACCAGCAGCATCTTGAAATAAGAACTAACATTTAAATACATGTTACTGGCTTTATTTGACAAGATTTAATGATGCACATTAGTCCAAAACAACATTTGCATTGATATACTTTGATCAAAATGTAATCAAGCGCCACTTTTTTTTTTGTCCACTTTTTCAGTGACTCTGGTTCTGGAAGTATTTTTCTCATTCATTTTTCCCATAGGGATTTGTAAAATGTCCTTTTAAGTTTAAGAGTCGAACCATGAACCAAACCAACCAGCTACGAGGACAATCACGGCATAATAAACTTTGACTTGAAGCAAAAAGTGTATATGAAAATTTAGACTACGGTAGAAGAACTACAATCCCATGAAGCACTGCGAATGACAGACTTAAATAAAAACAATGATAAAATATTAAATAATTAATTTAAAGAGGTTTATTTTGTATAGAAACAATATATTTTAGAGTTTAGATTTGAGAGTTTGCATCAATTGCAATTCATTGCGGAAGTGGGCGGTTCTTTTGCTTGTTGTGATTCTCTGATTGGTGGAAATGTCTTTGCAGAATCATGGGTAATGTAGTTTTTCACCAAGAATTAAGCTGTTTAGTGATTATTTTAAAAATAAGTTGGCTTTAACATAAGCATGTCATCGATGAACAATCTCAGAGCTCCTAGTAACTCACTGTCTTTAAATGTTTAAGTTATTGTTAAAAATCAGTCTCACTATGGAGAATTTTATAATTTTTTTATGAACAGAATCAACTTTTTCCCCCTTAAATATTCTGTTTCACTGGGAAATACGTCCAAGACTTGATTTTTGCAAAGGAAATATCTTAACATGTGGATGTTGACAATTTATACCAAACAAGTAACCGAAAACAAGCCTCGTTCAGGGTGGTAAATCCTCACCACTTCTCAATTGGCCTGTAACCTTGACCTTTCAACACAATACAATTTACACGGCTAAAAATATTTGACCTGCCGTGACCATCATCTTAAGTTACGGTGGGGGAAGACAACTGGGTGCTGCATTAGAGGAGTGGAGGGGGTCAGGATAACATGATACAGTACAGATATCGTCTGTGTGTTGTAGTCACAGTCTATTAAGTAACATTAGAGCATTCCAGTATTACAAAACCAAGCAAGTGTCACTATTACTATTGCTCAACTCGCTCAGGGCTAGCCATTTGATCAAACCCCAAAGTCTTGAATCAAGATGCATTTACTTAAGCAAAATTGTTTTTTTCTGAAAAATGTAAGTAAATGTATGTTGATTTGAGAATGTAATATACAGATATATAGACAAAACGCTTGTTAAGAAAGCCATATTTTGCACTGTACAATTGTCATCCGGTGGACAATAAAACAAGGCAAAGAAATCCTATAAACTAGCATTGAAGAAGGGAACCAACTATAGAAACCCTTCAGAAACAGCAGTAGCGCAGCATGTTTTGCACCGGCAACTACCACTCTGGGCTTAAATAATGTATTTTGCTGAGTCAGGAAAGCCGTGTAGACGTCTAGTTTATCAGATATGTTCTAGTACAGAAGCAGTCCTGGAGATCAGTCTATTTACTTTCACAGAATGCAGTAATGCATCATAGTGACACGGGGAGCCAGCGGAGGAGGAACGTTTGCACGCTATCAAATCACATGCAAATGTGCAGATTTCCGCTGGTCAGCAAACTTGTGTGCCTTAGACAGTGGAAAAGCCGAGCAGCGGTACGGAGGACCCGCTGGGACAGACCATCATATTTATAGAGAGATGAGAGACTTGACCTTCAATGCTCGTGGAGGATCAGCCATTTCAGGGCCGTTCCACTGTATACTTAATGCAGATACAGAAAGCTGCAGTGCCTTGTGCTCTCTCTCTCTCTCTCTCTCTCTATATATATACGGCCTGTCTGTGCATGCCATTGTCTGTTATGGGAGTCATAAACCAGAGGATTGACCCATGTGTTTACTTTGCCATTAGTTTGCATTGTTGGGCTTGTTAACTATGCCAGTGTTTTGGTTGAACTGGCCTTTTAGCTTGTGCTAAAGGTCAAAGGTGCTCATATGTGGAATTTTGACAATACCGTTAAAACACTGGAATGGGTAATGAAAGTTTTAATCTTTGAAATGTTCACCAAGGCTGTATTTATTTGTTAAAAACACAGTAAAAACTGTGATTTTGTCAAATATTATTACAATTTAAAATTAATGTTTTCTATTTGACTATGTTTTAGAATTTATTTTTTTCCTGTGATGCAAAGCTGAATTTTCAGCATCATTACTCCAGTCTTTAGTGTCACATGATCCTTCAGAAATCATTCTGATATGCTGATTTGCTGCTCAAGCATTATTTATATTTACTATTAATGTTGAAAACTGTTCATATTTTTGTGGAAACCATGATTCCAAATTTTTCAGAAGTCTTTGATGAATAGAATGTTCAAAAAACAGCATTTATTTGAAATAGAAATCTTTTGTAACATTTATAATTTGAACAATTAATGCATCCTTGTTGAACAAAAGTATTAATTTCTTTAAAAAGAATCTGGAAAGAAGCACTTTCCAAAACATTCGCTTTTCAACATATATGTGCAAAATTGTCTGATCCTTAACGCGTTTGCGGGCAGCAACGCAAAGTCGATTCTGTGCTTACTTTATCTAATATTTGATGTTTTTAAAAATGTTTTAGATTTAAGTTGCAAATAAGAATTGCTAAAATTATTCAATATATCTTGAGACAAAGGTCTTCTTAATGATTTTCAGTTTTAAGATAATTAAAACAGCAGTTTTTAAATAACTAAAGAATATGTAAAAGTATGGTATTTGGGGTAAAAAGCGCCACTGCTGTTGGGGCTAAAAGGCACAATAGTTAACATGATAATTAATAGAAAGCTGACTTTTCCATTTGTTGACATGACATTGTTAGATTCAGATTGTAGATTGTAGAATGAAACCATCATATTTAAAAACATGCTATTAATCATATCATATAATAAAATATCATTTGTTGTTACTACTGTAAATCTATATTCAATTATTATGGGATCTCCTTCAATGCTTTTGGAATCTTTACATTTTAAAACGATTTTGTTTCTGTATTTTAAAATATATGTTTTATATTAACAAAGTTTAATGACAGTATATGTATTGAACAAAAAATAATTATTTTATTTATCAAAATAAGCTGAAAATAGTACAAAATCTGCTAAAGTGATTGCTTTGAACAAGTATTAACATTAATTTAATTTTAAAAATATATATATTAAAAAAACATTATTTTAGCTAAAGTATTTGTATCAGTACTTTATGCCTTTTACCCAATGCTGGTGAGCCTTTTACCCCGTGTGTGGGGTAAAAGGCCCCCCTTGCCACCTCACACATTTATGAGATTTAAAAAAAAAATAATGATTTATTTTCTTCCAAAATCTGTTGCTCCATAAATGTTCAATACAAATGTTGGGCACAGTGAAAAGCACATTTTTTTCTTAGGGGTGCCTTTAGCCTCGTTGTACCCTATAAATGCCTATTAGACAGGTTTGATAATGGCACTAAAAGTGTGCCATATGCAAATGGCCTTGATCTGGAAATTATACTGTACATGCCACTCACCACGCATGTGCTGTGCAGAAATGAGAAATGTTCCCATGGCAACCAAACGACTATTCCTGCTGTGTTCATGTTCTTTGTCTCACATAAGTGGATATTCAATAGGCCAACAGGCATCCTCAAGTAACCCTCCTGCACCTGTGACATCACATGCTCCACTAGAGACCCTTACGCACAACGCCACATACAATCACTGCACACAACAGATGGGAATCAGGACAATCACATGCATCTTTTGCCAGGCCATCTAAAAACGTGCTTGCTTTGATATTAAGCCATTTTTAATGGTTTTGTTCCAGTAAAAAAAAAACATTATGTATTGTAGAAACAGATGTTTGAAAGGTTTATGCATCCAATAATGAAAATTGTATTTTGATGTATTCATTTCCACGTAGTTCTAAACCTTTATGCTGTTTATATTTTCTATGGAACATCCAAATAAAAAAAATTAAAGAATATTCAAACAACTTTTTCATCAAAATCAAGCACTTACAGGAGCAAAACAGCTTTAAAGTACTCCATATGTGTAGCTTTGTGAATTGAGGGACAGACTGAATCTCTCAAATCTCAGAACAATGCATATATGATTCACTAGTTTGAAAGAATAGTTCACCTAAATATGAAAATTGCATCATTGATTATTCACCCTCATGTTGTTCCAAACCCGTAAGACCTTTGTTAGTCTACGGAACATAAATGAAAATATTTCTGATGAAATCTGAGAATAATCTGAGAGCAACTACCACATTCAAGGTCCAGAAAGGTAGTAAGAACATTAATATAACAGTTCATGTGACATCAGTGGTTCAACCTTAATTTTACGAAACTGATAGAATACTTTTTGTGCGCAAAGAAAAAAAAAATAACAACTTAAAATTTTGGATGAACTATCCCTTTAAGTATGTGTAATGGAGAATAAATGTATTAATTAAAAAAGACTTAAATTTCAGTTGATTCAAGTGAATCAAATAAAGCATTTGACCCAATTGAAGCATTATGTAACTTTGATTATTGGAATATATTTTACAACAAAATACTATTTTAATATTGCAGCTTCAAAGTTTTACTTTTAATTCAATGTGCCACTTGCCATTTCTGTGTAGTAACTGTATAATGTGGTAGCAATTCCTTAATGAAAATAGTTTCGCACCAAATTTATGTTTTCAGCATGAAAATATTTCAGTACATCAAAATTTCTTGTATAATTCATTGTATTATTTAAAGATTCTGTAATTATTTATTGTTTTGTGTAAAAACATTTTCTACATAAAAACTCTTTCTACGCCAGATTTTTGTTTTCATTGTACACTGTAAAAATTATTTTTCAAAGTTGTAAATACAACAAAGCTTACTGTAGTAGATTTTAAAAGAAAATAATATTTCAGTACATCAAAATCTAAAGTATAATTCAGTGTATTACTTGAAGATTCTGTAATTATTTCAGAAATTTACTAGCAATTTCTGAGTAAAAATGCTTCTACACCAGATTTTTGTTTTCATTGTACACTGTAAAAATTATTTTTTTGAAAATGTAAATAAAACAAAAGTTGCTGTAGTATGTTTTTTTTTTTAAAATAACAAATCAATATTTCATTTCTAATACTTGAAGATTCTGTAATTATTTCAGAAATTTACTAGCAATTTCTGAGTAAAAACTCTTTCTGCGCTAGATTTTTGTTTTCATTGTACACTGTAAAAATTATTTTTCAAAGTTGTAAATACAACAAAGCTTACTGTAGTAGGTTTTAAAAGAAAATAATATTTTAGTACATCAAAATCTAATGTATAATTCAGTGTATTACTTGAAGATTCTGTAATTATTTCAGATATTTACTAGCAATTTCTGAGTAAAAACTCTTTTTACACCAGATTTTTGTTTTCACTGTGCACTGTAAAATTATTTTTCAAAGCTGTAAATAAAACAAAGATTGCTGTAGTATGTTTTTTTTTTTTTAATAATAATTCAATACATCAATATTTCATTTCTAATACTTGGAAGATTTTGTAATTATTTCAGAAATGTACTAGCAATTTCTGAGTAAAAAATATCTACACCAGATTTTAGTTTTTATTGTACACTGTAAAAAATTATTTTTCAAAGTTGTAAATAAAACAAAGATTACTGTAGTATGTTTTTTTTTTTTAAATAATATTTCAGTACATCAAAGTTTCTTGTTTAATTCATTGTATTACTTAAAGATTCTGTAATTATTTCTGAAATTTACTAGCAATTTCTGAGTAAAACTCTTTCTACACTAGATTTTTGTTTTCATTGTACACTGTAAAAAATATTTTTCAAAGTTGTAATTAAAACAAAGATTACTGTAGTATGTTTTTTAATGAAAATAATATTTCAGTACATCAATATTTCATTTTTAATTCAGTGTATTACTTGAAGATTCTGTAATAATTTCTGAAATTTACTAGCATTTTCTGAGTGAAAATTGTTTACACCAAATGTTTTGTTCTCATTGTACACTGTAAAAATGATTTTTCGAGGTTGCAAATAAAAGACTACGGTGGTACATTTTAAAATAAAATACTACTTCAACATTTTATTTTTATTTCAGTCTATTACTTACAAACACTTTGCAATTTTATGTGAATTTTACAAGAAGCTCCCGAAAGAAAACTGTTTCTACACCAAATGTTTCTCAGTGTACAGTGCACAAGTCATAGAGACTACTGTTATAATTCTGTAATGGTAGTTTTGGTTTGTTTTACAGGTATGAAACAAATGTCAGGATTTTGATCTATTTCTGCAATGCAATGACTGTACGTTTCAATTCTCACTGTGCATCTTCCCACTCTTTCTCTGACTAGAGAAGGTCACAAGCTTCAGATTTAAAATAAATGCCTTGAGTTTCTCAGTGTTAGATGAACAGTGTTCTCTGATCACCATGGCAACACATACTAAGTGCTATTTCACAGTGAAACCTAACAATGAATAGGCTTCGATTCAAGGGTGCGAGAAAGATTAGAATCACTGAGACTACATCATCGTGATCAGATCCATTAGAACATGTCTGGATAGAGTTAACGCATGTCCAAACATGCCCATACAAGCTCTGCCGACCAATGCCAACTCCAATGACCAATATCCACTGTGTGGCAAAAAAGCAGTCACCGTTATTACAACACAATATGTTTCTGGCATGATGTATGTTTGACAACAGTTCTTTTAACCAAAACTGATACAGTGTGTAGCTTAGAATTTCTCAAACTGCCATGTTGGAAGACATACCCATGTCCATATTTCAGGATGACAATACCAAGATTCCTCAGGCTCAATTTGTGAAAGACTGGCTACTACAAAAGTATTTGGGATGTGCTGAAGTAGACTTTAAACTGTGTCCAAAAAAAGTCACACACTCTAATAATTCATTGGGCTTCCTTTACATTTGATGACATTGTTTGACAACGTCATGCAACAACACAACACTGCGTTCCACTAATTTTTGGTCGATATCTTGACAAAGGAAGAGTCAAACTCTTCTTTAAGGCTGACTCCATCGCATCCTTTCAATAGAGGGTTTGCACTTATGTCACGATTTGGTCAGTTACCCAGATGCGCGGCCATACTGGCGATACTCGGACATAAACAACAGCTTGCACTGTTAGTGTGCTACTGAATACTTTGTTCTGCTAATTTATACTGTCTAAACCACTGAAAAATGTGTGGAAGCTGCTAAATCACATAGAAAAGGACTTAGTAAGCAGGAAAGGGCTCGATATTTTGACAAACTAAAGTTAATAGGTGGTAAAGATACATACAAGCAGTATTTATTAAGATATTAGCCTAATTTCACCTACCTGAATGGAAATGATAAGAACAAACACAAATGTTTTTGTGAAATGATTCTCGGAAATCCTGGTTCAGTCTGGCCATCCACAAACACATTTTGTTCCTCAGACTGTTTTTGCACTCTTCTCTTTTTTTTGTTATAACTTTTGGCAGTCTTTAGTACTCCAAATGTTTTTCCCAGTCCGACCGATTAGTACAGCCCAAAACATGACAATAATTTACCATTTCCAGCAGTAATAATCAGCAAAATATGCGAGTTCCCTTCGGTTCAGTGGCACTGTTTACGTTCAGTGCCGCCAATATGGCGGATTGATGACGCGTTGTGAAAACACTCTATTAAACACATTTAAAATCCATAATACAGCATATCACTGTGAATTAACAAACGCTATGATTCATTTAATTAATATATGCGACGCAGGTTTATTATATGCCTTTTAATTATTTACATGAATGTAGGTTACATTTGTGAGTAAATGCAGCTCCACACGGACTGTTATCATTTACATGAGCGAAGCGTCTCAAACTCAATCTCTGCATATTGTTGTGAGTTTGGGTTTATTATATATATGTTCATCAATGAACGCCATTTCGTCAGATTTATAAGGTAAGTAATTTATAAACCTAAGGTGAATACGTTACCTACCTTTCTCAATATGCTAAGTGTTCACCGTGAATTCAAAATAAAAGTTTAAACCCTCGCCCTGAGTCTCGCGTTTTGATGTCTATAGATTCAAGAAATTACAGTTGCTGTAGCATTTCTGTCGTAAATAAATATCCAAATATTAAAGATTTAGTGGACATTTGAATTAAATGTTGTTTAGTCAATATTAAACAAGGATTAGATCAGACAGAAAAGTGTAAAAACAATCGTCAGATCGTCGGGGCCCTCTATTTGTTGTAGTGCGTAATGTACGTTAGCTCTATTATTTATAATACATAATGTATTTTAACAGTTTTGTTCAATAACAGCACATGATTACTTGCTTTTAATACTTTATTTTTGAACTGAAATAAGTTTTCCATTAATGTATGGTTTGTTAGGATAGGACAATATTTGGCCAAGATACAACTATTTGAAAATCTTGAACCTGAGGGTGCAAAAAATCTAAATATTGAGAAAAATCGGCTTTAAAGTTGTCCAAATTAAGTTTTTAGCAATGCATATTACTTATCAAAAATTAAGTTTTGATTTTAGAAAGGAAATTTACAAAACACTTTCATGGAACATGATCTTTACTTAATATTAAATTTATATATAATATTAATTATATCAATAATAATAATAATAATAATAATATATGTAAATAGTTTCAAAATATATACTGTATATGTGTCTTTATATAAATATACACAGTATGGACACACACACATATATTATGGAAACAAAAACTTTTATTTTAGATGCAATTAATCGCGATCAATCTTTGCACAGCATTAATTTTAAGTAGTTTTAAAGGCTATATTGTTCACTTAAGTCTATTTTTATTACTACAAAAAAAACTATGTATTTATAATTATACATTTACTTGATTAATTCATCAGAATAATCAACCGATTTCTCAACTATCAAAATAATCGTTAGTGACAGCCCTAGTTTTGGCTTATACTGCACTCTTAAAAAGAGCCCTTCAGTGAAAAAGAGCCATTTTTTCTTAGTATGAGGAACAATTTTAATATTCTAAAGAACCTTTTTAAAGGTTCTTTACAGAACCAACCCTTCCAGTAAAGAACTTTTATTTTTAAGAGTGTAACAGTCTCAAAATTGAGCCTCAAAATTGCTAAGTGATGGTCAATTAAGCATATTTTTGGGCTGAATGTTGGCTTAAAGACAACTATGAGAGAAATATCCACAGAAAAAGACCTAATATTCAAGGAAAACCATAACATTTACCTTACAAGGTCTTCAGAGCATCACCAACAAGAATGTGACCACAAAACACAACCAAAAGACCAATCCTAACCACATGCCTGGACGAAACGCCTTCACACTGCCATTACATTACCATATTCAAACTCTCTCACCTGGCCAGATCTCCTCATTGAAACCCACAGCTCTCCTTCAGGTCAGGTTAAACAGCACAGTTCCCATCTTCAGTGTGTGACTGCCAAGACTCCCATTTTACACCGACTCCTCTCCATTAGGCACAGCTACAGCACCCTTACTTACTCACAGGAGCAGTGGGAAGTTAGTGGAAAATGATCATGTTTCTTGGCATAAACACGTGCGTGTTGATTGGCCGAGGGCTGATGTCCATCACCGTGACAACACGCTGCTGGCAACGGCTGCAGCCGGAGAGGAATATACACAGGGACAGAAATAGATTTCTGCTCACTCCGGAGCGCCACAATCCCAGCGCAGAGGAAGGGAGGGAAAGCCGGAGGGAATCTGAGACGGAAGATGAACACAGACATAAGAAAGCAAGGACATTAGCTTAGAATATCACACCTGCAGCATGCAGTACTGCTCAGTGTGGGCGCAGAGCCATGCTGTGTGGATTTATTAGCACGACTCAAACATAAAGTATGAATATTAAACTAGATTAGGCATTTTCTGAAGAAAATGTAGTGCTTGCATGTTTAGAAAAATGTTAAGGCTGTTAAAAGTGACTGTAGGTGAATTTCTAAGGCCTCTAAACGATCCAAACCTGTTGTTCACAATTTATATCTGCACCCAGTTATATATTTTTGCACAGTTTGGGCCTCTGAATAAAACATTCTGCCCAGTTATAATTATCTACAAGGGAAAAACTGTACGTTCAATACGTCAACAATAAAATCAACATGATTTTTCACAACTCACACGATTTGAGACATTCATTCATGTCTGTAACACAAACCCCAACATATGAGTAATGTACTGTAAAAACTGCTGCTGCAATTATTTAACAACTAAAAATTTGTAGAGATAAATATCCAACTTACGCTAGGGCTGTCAAACGATTAATAGCATACAAAATAAAAGTTTGAGTTTGCCTAATAGATGTAATAATTAGATGTATCAGCATTAGGTGAAATGTTAAATTTAAAGTAAAAACCTGAAATGGTATTTTCTTGTAAAACGTACTTGAAAACTTATTTTTACATTATAAATGTGATCAGAAAACGGTGTATTTGAGTTAAACTACACCTGAATTTCAATGATCATCTTTATTCAGGTCACAGACGGTGACAGCCGTGGTTTAATGGTCACGGTCATAATTCAGCGCATTGTCTGCCATCCTGTGATTTGTTGAAGGTCTGCTCCTATAAACGGCCGTGACATTCATTTACAGCCTATAGATACAGAGCTGCTGCTTCTGTGCGTCTGAAGGTAACTGAAACTTGCAAAGTGCTTGTAACAACCCGTTTTAATCTGCCATATTTCAGGATATTTATGTAAATATCAGGACTTTGCTGATGTTGTTGTTGCATATTAGAATGAAGTGAGGAACTAGGTAGAAATAAGAGATGATAATATTATTGTCATTTCAGAGGCAGAGAAAGATAAAAATGTTGCTGCAGTTAGTTATAACAACTCAAAATTTGTTGGATCATTCAGGTAACAACATAGTATTAAAAATCTAGTGTATGTAAACTTTTGAACAGGGTCATTTTTATAAATTCAACTACTATTTTCTGTTGTGGACTATATGTCAACTGCACATATCCAACTTAACTAAACTAAACTTACTTTAAATTGAAACAATGTACTATTACTATTACTTACTATTTTAATGATGGATTTTAGGCTGTATCGCAGCAATATTATTTTTTACAGCATATTACATTTTGTTATAAAGATTATTAAATTAATTATTTATAAAAATGCACTTTACAGGAACATTCACAAGTTTTTCCCAAATAGTTTTTTCTATTTAAATAAAAATAACATTTCTTGCCATAATTTTAGAACCTAATACCAGTGTTATTTTAATGTTATTAATATACTATTATAGTTTTAATTAATATTTTGATTTTTTTTTTATTTTTTGTCATTTTTTATTTTTTACATGTCTGTGAAGGTTTTATTAATTTTTATTAATTTTTATTTAGTTTTAGTTATTTTAGTAACAAGTCATTTTTACATTTTTCAATTTTAGTCATTTTTATGTTTTACACTACCAGTCAAGTTTTTGAACAGTAAGATTTTTAATGTTTTTAAAGAAATCTCTTCTGCTCACCAAGCCTGCATTTATTTGATCCAAAGTACAGCAAAAACAGTACAATTTTGAAATATTTTTACAATTCCAAATAACTCTTTTCTATTTGAATATTTTAAAACATAATTTATTCCTGTGATTTCAAAGCTGAATTTTTAGCATCATGACTCCAGTCACATGATCCTTCAGAAATCATTCGAATATTCTGATTTGGTACTCAAAAACATTTATTATTATCATTATTATGTAACAGCTAAGTAAATTTTTTTTCAGGTTTCTTTGATGAATAGACAGTTTAGAACAGCATTTATCTGAAATAGAAATCTTTTATAACATTATAAATGTCTTTACCATCACTTTTGATCAACTTAAAGCATCCTTGCTTAATGAAAGTATTAGTTTCTATATTTTCTTTCCCAAAAAAACTTTTAAGCACAACTGTTTTGAATATTGTTGAATACTGTTTTGAATATCATAATAAAAAATTCTTGAACATCAAATCAGCATATTAGAATGATTTCTGAAGGATCATGTGACACTGAAGACTGGAGTAATGATGCTAAAAATGTAGCATTTTAAAATATATTCAAATAGAAAACAGTTATTTTCAATAGTAAAAATATTTAAACATTTCTTGCTGTATTTTGGATCAAATAAATGCAGGCTTGGTGAACAAAAGAGACTTCTTTAAAAAGCATTAAAAATCTTACTGTTCACAAACTTTTGACTGGTATTTTAACTTATTTATTTCAAGTAACAAACCTTTTTTATGTTTCAGTTAACTTAGTTTAGTTTCCGATCAGAATTAAATAATTAAAGTAATACATAAATAGTGATGGTAATTAAAGACTTTTTTTATGCAAGGCTGAACTTTAAAAATAAAGCACAATGCAACCCATGTTACGACACATTACACGATCTGTTAAGCAACCAGAATGACGTTTCTGTAAATCTAATAATGTCACTGCATCTAATCGTGTTATACTCAGAACAACTGTCACTGGGACGCTTTCAAAAGGTACTAATATGAACTTACATGTATCTTTAAGGTAATATGTTCCATTTATGAGTAACTAAGATACAAAGATGTACCTTTTAGCTTTTGTACCCTGAGGTACCAGCCCAGTGACAGATTTGTATCTTGCAGTGCACATGCAGAAAGCAGCACGAAATCCCCTCGCAGACCCCCTCATTCTGTCGTACTACACGTAATGGAAGATTGGCTCTGGAAGCCCAAAGGACCTTCCTACTTTACCTCCCAGCGGCAGGCTCACCCCGCTCAGACCAGACACACGGACACCTGCCAAAACACACAGACACACACTGAAGCATGATGTGAGACGGAGAGCAGACCAAAAAGGGAATCTCACATATATGAGGAACTCTGTGTTGCTAATTGTGAATTTTCCCCTTGCAGAGTGAGTTAAAGCGGCTGTGATGTTCATAAACAGTGCAGGACTATTCTTGGCACAGCTGCCCTGAATAACTCAGATAGGGAGTTTCTGATATGGGAGCAGTGGCACGTGTGTCTGAATGCAGCATGTGATGCTCTCCGGTTCCAAAGACGGCCATGAGCAGAGCATTATGGGTAGCTCAGGCTGCCACACACTGCTCTATTCAAACCAACATGTCTCTGTGATTCAAATCAACTCACAAGACAACGCATTTCATGTCTTTTACAACTTGCACATGCAAACACATAAAGTTCATTTAAAATTTACTTTATTAAGACCCAGTGTTGTTATTGTAACTAAAACTATTACTTAATTTTTAGTACTTGGGAACGATTATTCGCAATTAATCGCATCCAAAATAAACGTTTTTTTGGTGTACGTAATATATGTATGTGTACTGTGTTTATTATGTATATATAAATACACACAAATGCATGTATATATTTAAGAAAAATATATTATGTTTATATCTTAAATATGTAAATATTTAAAATATATACCTTATGTGTATGTCTTTATATATACATAATAAATATACACAGTACACACATATATTATATAAACAAAAACTTTTGTTTTGGATGCGATTAATCTCTTGAACAGTTTTTGTTGTTGCAATTTTTAAAAATAAAATTAGGCTGAAATAAAATATAAATATTAGATGAAAAACCTTACTTTAAAAAAAACTAAAACGAAAATTAGAAATGTTGCCTTGGCAACTAATGAAATAAAATTATTTGATTTAATCAAACTAAAAATAAATTCAGTAAAATGAATTAAAAAAAACAAAAAAGACAAAGCACATAACAAAATTATTAAAATGAAAAGTGAAAATGCAAAGATAAAAGCTTATTATAAATATATAATAAATAGTACAATCATATATAAATAAATAATCCTATAATACGAAAATCATACTTTTTGTGTACAGCAAATTGCTTTGAAAAACACTACAATAAAATATCATATGACACAAATGATTTATTTAAACATTATTCATTATATAATTATTTAAACATTTTGCTCACCTGTTCGTGTGGATGTTCTGGAATACAAATAAATAAATAAATAAATAAATAAATAATAAAAACAGACTCTACACAGACTCTACAGTGGTAATTGAACAATTTAATTGATCTGTTTTTTTTTGTTTTGTTTTTTTTTAAATAATTGTGCAAACAAGCAAAATATCAATTTATCTCATTTTAGAAAAATCTGGCTACACATGAAGACCTTTCTTTCTTTTTTTTAACACATGCATGTTCAAGGCGTTGTTTCGATTCTACATGTCAATGCCAAAAAATGTGTTGATTGAAAAAATCATATTGTAACACTACATGACAAAAAAAAAATAATTAAAACAAGCAATATGTGTTGCAAAAACAGTAGTTCTGATTCATAAGAAACCGTTATATTAGCAAAAGTCACCATTATGACAGCAGATGGTTGCTATATGGTTGCTGAGGTGTTGAATTTTTTTTTTTTCAATAATTTTTTTAAAAAAAAATTTCAATCAAATTCAGTTGTAACCTTATTATTTCAAGTCCCCCAGCACTCACTAATTTATCCCTCAAAACTTTGATAATCAAAATGAAATATTTAAACATTTTTTCCATGAAAAAGGTTAAAATTGCTTGAATGTAACCACACCTCATTTAGTATACGCTGATCATGAATATACAAATGAGTCTCTGCCCCCACACTGTAACGATGGGATTAGTGATGAACCCAGGGCTGCGTTCCACTTCACTTTTAGACATGCACTCACGAACTTCCCTAAACACTTCCCTCAGGGGAATCCCCGCTGTCATTTTAAAGCGCGTTCCACTTCGTGAAGTGGACTAGGGAAGTTAATATAGACAGACTCTCGACCCCTCGGTTTTGACCGATTTTATATGTACAGTTCAGGCTGTTCCATACACCACAACGCAAGACGATTGTGACGTCATCGCAAATCGTGTTTAATTTTCCCCAAACAACTCTAATATCTATATTAATATCTAAATTATTATTTTTTTTAATATTTAAAACAGCCCAAACATACCTACATACACATGCATCTAATTCGTTAGGAAAAATAACTAATTAAGCAGTGTTGTGGAAAGTTACTTTTAAAAGTAATGCATTACAGTTCTGAAAAAGTAACTAATTACGTTACTTCGTTACTTTTTTATGGAAAGTAATGCGTTATGTTACTTTTGTGTTACTTTTTAAATCTGAGCCGGGCTTGCTTCTTTGATTTTAATATAATACAATTCTAATGTAAAAGCCATTTTACACCAAAAGTGAAAGGAATTCACCTCAGGCTGAAAGAAAAGTACATTTATGCAGGAGATCACTCTTCAGCTATAAAAAATGAAGCACAAATGTTAGTTTATCTAATGGAATTTTTGCTTATTAGTAGGGTTGAATTGCATGACCGAAGGTCAGCAGCAAACACGCTGGTTAATAAAATGGGATTAAATACATAAATGATATTTGTTTTATTTAACATACTTAATTATTGCAGGTTGCTTAAAGTTTGCATTTCACTGTTTTTATTAATTTTGAGGAATACTGAATCTGTTTTTGTGTGAGACGAATTAATGCATGTTCAAATTTAGTCTAGAATACAGTAACATCATGTTTACTCCCAATTTTCCAACAGGAGACTTGTCAATCAATAAATAGGGAAAAAAGTAACTGGCGTTACTTATTTGAAAACGTAACTCAGATATTTTCTTAGAACTACTAGTCTTTACTAGTTACTTTAAAAAAGTATTATTATTACGTAACTCGCGTTACTTGTAATGCGTTACCCCCAACACTGAAATTAACTACATAGTGGATTCTAAGTGATTAATTCAGCCCAATGCAAGAGTTTCGCCAGTATATACAAATCAAAGAGACGGAGGGAGGTTAGTGAAGGAAGGGCTTGAAAAAATTTATTGGAACGCAGCCCAGGAGGACTAAACAAAACTGTGTTTAGAGCAGTGAGTGGATTATCTTAAGTTTAAACACCTCTGATTGGCCATTGCATTCATGAAATTAAGACATGTCTGTGATTGGCCACACTGCTCAATGCAGTAAAACACAATGTAAATAGAAACCAGTGGAGATAATAACATGAAAAGCCCCACCCTGCAGGTCGACGGGATTGGTTACAAGTCTGTGATGTAGGAAACAGGTTTGTTTGAGACTCTGTTTGATTCACCGCAGTTTTAGGGGAAAATCAGTGTTGCCATGTTTGCCATTTTCCCGCGGAATTGGGCTACTTTAACAGTTGACGCAGGTTGTTTTTCATGTCTGCGAGTTGAAGCAACCTGAATAATGTGATATTTATCCTCTGGAATGGAGTAGTTTTGTTGTGAAAACTTGGCAACCCTGGAGAAAATGCTCAGCAATGATGCTGACTAAGGAATTTGCACAAACTTTGGGCATATTAAAAACACCAGATAGACATTGTTAGATCATGCCTCCTTGTCAGAAATATCAGATCCAGCCTGGACGTGTCCTGTCAGAAAATATCCGTTTTGTCTGGTAACAGAACAGACGCAGTCATTGTGATAAAAAAGGAGTTTATTGAATAACCTTAGTATACAAAACTTACAACAACATCCCACATCCCGTATGAATTTTGATAAACATTCCCTTTTATCTTATATTCATGAAAGCAAACAGCTCTTGCAACACAGTAAACACAGCAATGAAAAGAAATAGCATAAAAAAATAATTTAATATAATATAAATGACTAATCAATTAGTGAATCAACAAAATGAGTATATAAGTTAGAATGATTATTATAAATGATTATATGATTAAATGGAATAAAAAAGTGATTAAATGATTATAAATGAATGAATAAACGAATATAAAAAAAAAGAAAAGAAAACAGCACAAACGTATGGTTGAGCTCTTAAAGCAAAACACACAGTGTTTCCACTTGAGGATCCTTAGATACTTCAATATGTAAACAGCTAACTATGGCGGCATCCTCTGGCTACGCCACACCAGTCAGTTGAAGAGTCCAAGCCCAGGAGCAGGGCATCTGATCAGGGACCAGCTGTGGCAGATGAACCTTTAGACCGGTGGGTTTAATGGACTCCCATGAAAGGGGCTTATATCCAAGCAGCACCACCTGATTTGGAAATTAGTTTTGAAACAAGATAATGTTATGAATGCTCTGACACTTCTGCATAAATCAGTTTGGAATCATTAAATCACACAGTAAAAACTGTGAGACTGAATCAGAATCAAGACAAACACTTCTCAAATTTCTGCTTACATTGAAAATTGGAATTACAATTCTGAGATACAAACTCACAATTCAGATTTTTTTTTAAACGGCATGACTCACAATTGTAAGAAATAAAGTCAGAATTGCAGGATAAAAAACAAAAGATGTGTTTATATCTTGCAATTTTGACTTTTTTTGCAATTCTGACTTTTTTCTAAGAACTCTGAGATATAAACTCGCAATTGTGAGTTATAAAGTTGAATTTTGAGGGGGGAAACAGACTGATTTTTTATATTTCAGTTTGTAATTTTGACTTAATAACCTGCAATTACGTCTTATAAAGTCAGAATTATAAGATATAAACTCACAATTCTGAAAACAATTTTTTGACTTTATTTCTCAGAATTGCAAGTTTGTCTCGCAATTCTGATATTATAACTTGCAATACTGTAAGTTTATATCACAGAATTCTAACTTTATTTCTCATAATTGCGAGTTTATATTTTTCACGTCTGACCTTTTTTCTTGCAATTCTCACTTTTTTTCTCTGAACTGTGAGGTATAAACTCACAATTGCGAGTTATAAAGTCCAATTTTGAGGGGGAAAAAGACTGATATGTTCTCAGAATTGCAAGTTTATATCTCAATTTTAACTTAACTTGCAAGCGCATGTTATAAAGATCTAAACTCGCAATTCTGACAATTCAGAATTACTCAGAATTGCAAGTTTCAAGTTTGCAAAGTCTCACAATTCTGACTTTATAACTCGAAACAGCGAGTTTATATCACAAAATTGACTTAATTTCTCAGAATTTATATCTTGCAATTCTGACTTTTTTTCTCACAATTCTCACCTTTTTCTTAGAATTGTGAGATATAAACTCGCAATTGTGAGTTATAAAGTCAAATTTTGAGGGGGGAAACAGACTGATTTTTATATTTCAGTTTATATCTCAATTTTGTCTTAACCTGCAATTGTGTGTTATAAAGTCAGAATTACGAGAAATAAACTCGCAATTATGGAAAAAAAAAAAAAAAAATCAGACTTTATTTTTCAGAATTGCAAGTTTGTCTTGCAATTCTAATATAACCTGCAATATTGCAAGTTTTTAATCACACAATTCAGACTTCAGAGTCATAAAGTCCAATTTAGAGGAGGAAAAATGTTCTCAGAATTGCGAGTTTATATCTCATAATTTTAACTTAAGTTAAAGTTTAAGTTAAGTGCGTTTTATAAAGATCTAAACTCGCAATTCTGAGAAAAAAAGTCTGACTTTATTTCTCAGAATTGCAAGTTCGTCTCACAATTCTGACTTTATAACTTGAAACTGCGAGTTTATATCACACAATTGACTTCATTTCTCAGAATTGTGAATTTATATCTTGCAATTCTGACTTTTTTTTCTCGCAATTCTCACTTTTTTTCTCAGAATTGAGAGTTATAAACTCGCAATTGTGAGTTATAAAGTCCAATTTTGAGGGGGAAAAAGACTGATATGTTCTCAGAATTGCGAGTTTATATCTCGATTTTAATGGAATAACTCACAAGTGCATGTTATAAAGTCAGAATTGCGAGTTCAGACTTTATTTCTCAGAATTGCAAGTTTGTCTCACAATTCTAACAATATAACTCGCAACTGCAAGTTTATATCTCACAATTCTGACTTTCTTCTCAGAATTGTGAGATATAAACTTGCAATGACCTTATTTTATTTTTTATTCAGTGGTGGAAACCAAGATTTGGATTTTTGTTATCAAAAAATGCATTAAACATTAAAACTGTGAAATACTATAATTTAAAATAACTGTTTTTTATTGTAATATATTGTAAAATATAATTTATTTTTGTGATGCAAAGCTGAATTTTCAGCATCGTTACTCCAGTCTTTAATTTTATTCAATTTAATGTGTCCTTGCTGAATAAAAGTATTCAGCTGTTGCTAAGGTAAGGCTGCTTGCAAATATTTTACAGCAGGGTTTAGTCAACAATAAATTATTCAATAAGAATTTCTTTTTGATTTCTACAATATACATACCTGCGTCTTGGACGCTGATACAACTGGGTCGCTCAGAACAATATAGCCTTCAGCGGGCCACGAAAGGAAAATAGCATAGATTGCATTCTCCTTCTGATTCCACGTATACCTGTTAGGACAAAACAAAACCATGCTTTCATTTAAATGCAAATAAAGGTGAAAAGGATAAAGTACGAAATTAAACAGAAGGCCTTGGCAAACAGACCTCTGTTTGCATGTTACAGTACATGAAGAAGAACTGATAAAGTAACTAACCAAACTCCAGGAGTGACAGTATCATTCTGAACTCTCCATGCGCTGCTGTTGTAAATGGCCTCTCCGTTCACCTTGAGCCACTGGCCAATCTGCCGCAGACGCTCCTCAAAGATGGGCATGATGCGGCCGTCGTGTGTGGGACCCACGTTCAACAGCCAATTCCCCCCGCAGGCCACGGTCTCAACAAGAGACTGGAAGACAAGCAGGGACTTTTCAATGCTCAGATACAGATACACTAGCGTTCAAAGGTTTGGGGTTAGTACGACTGATATTTATTAAATACACTACCATTCAAAATGTTTTGAAATTTTTTTACTATATAAAATAACTTTTCTATTTGAATATATTTTAAAATGTAATTTATTCCTGTATTTTCAAAGCTGAATATCTGGAATCATTACTCCAGTCACATGATCCTTCAGAAATTGCGAATTATAAAGTTGCAATTCTGAGCAATAAAGTCATAATTGCATGATGTAAACTTGCAACTACGAGTTATAAAGACAGAATTCTGAGAAATGAAGTCAGAACTGTGTGTGATAAACTGGCAATAAACTTTATTTCTCACAACTGTGAGTTTATATTCCACAATTCTGACTTTATAACTCGCAATTGTGCATTTATATCTCACAATTCTGAAAAAAAAAGTCAGAACAGTTAAAAGTTAATAGATAAAATAGATAATAGATAAAAAGTCGCAATTACCTTTTTTATTCTTTATTCAGTGGGGAAAATGGGCTTCCATAGACTAGTGTATAATGTTACAAAAGCTTTTCATTTCAGATAAATGCTGATCTTTAGATCTTTCTATTCATCAAAGAATCCTGAAAAAAAAAGTACTCAGCTATTTCAAATATTGATAATAATAATAAATGTTCCCTGAGCAGCAAATCAGCATATTAGAATGATTTCTGAAGGATCATGTGACACTAAAGACTGGAGTAATGATGCTGAAAATTCAGCTTTGATCACAGGAACAAATTACATTTTAAAATATATTAAAATTGAAAATGGTTATTTTAAGTAGTAAAAACATTTCAAAATTGTACTGTTTTTGCTGTACTTTGATTCAAATAAATGCAGGCTTAGTGAGAAGAGGAGACTTAGTTAAAAAAACATTAAAAATCCTACTGTTCAAAACATTTTGACTGGTAGTGTAAATATTTTTATTCAGCGATGTGACAGAAAAGTGAGAGTAAATACATTTAGAATGTTACAAAAGATTTCTATTTTTTTTTAACTTTTCAATTTTTAGAACTCACGTGACACTAACGGCTGGAGTAATGATGCTGAAAATTCAGCTTTGCATCACAGGAATAAATAATATTTTTAAATATATTCAAAAATAACACAAGTATTTTAAATTCTAATAATATTTCACTGTTTTTGCAGTATTTTTGATCAAATAAACGCAGCTTTGTTGAACAAAAAAGACCCAAAGTTTTAAACATTAGTGTATGCCTGGACAATTAATTTTCTATGCATCCCAATTAGAAATGGAATGTACTATAGGTCAAGAAATACACTCGCTTGCTGCAGCATTCCTAATGTGTCTGAATGACCGAATGGTACTTTAAACTCACAGCTATCAGCTGGTCAGTGGTGAGGAAGTCGCTGAGTTTGGCATCTCTCCTGTAGCCCCATGACTTCTGGTCAATGGTCAGGCAGTTCTCCCACTTGTGTTTCACCAGGTGTCCGGGGTTGTAGCGATCTGAGCAGGTGTAATATCCACCATGCTTACAAATGCTGCCATATCCCCAGCGGTCATTGGTCACAACAGTATCACGAACAGGACTGAAAACACACATTTGCCACCAGTTAGGCTACATGACAGCAAAGACACCTTCACTTAGAAAGTTCTAGTATGTAACCGGTTGCCATTCTCTAAGATTATATTATTACTTAGCAAATTTATAAAGCAAGATAAAATCACAATTGAGGATCTTTTAGTGCATGTTCATTATCACTTCCAGTTCATCTGCATGCTAGTCAACTCCAAAAAGTTGACTAAACTGCTGTAACAATATAATATAATAATATTATAATAATAATACATTTTATTTGTAATTCGCCTTTCTTACACCCAAGGTGCTACAAAGGTATTTAAAATCCCATGCATGCAATGCAGATTGCATTACATTTTACAGTTACTTTTATTAGGTTTGCATTGCATTGAATTTGCATCTGTTTTTATTTCTACATAATTTTACAGTAGATATTTTATCAGATTAATTTTTTGGAGGTTTCTTAAAGCTCTGGAGGTCATTTTAAACCAGATAATGTTTGACATTTTTATTTTTTTACTTAATCAAAATGTTATGAAAATTGTTGACTGTTGTTGCTATATGAATACAAAAAATTATAGGCTAAAAGAAAAAAAAAAAGCAAAATGGGCTTGAAAAAAGTTACAATCATGATTTTTTTGGTAAAAATGGGAAATATAAAGATCTAGAGCAATTTTGGGAGGTACAGTTTACAAAGTCTTTGATAATTTCTACAAATAGATCAAAATTCAATAAAAGCAATTATAAAATTGTATTTATTTCTCCCTGCAATATTCTTTGCATGCATTGGATTTGAATTACCTCTGCTTTATTATTAACTTCAACATTTTATTAATTCAAAATAATATTGTTTTCTAATATTTGTATTATTTTAGATAGAAATAAATGGTGCATATTTAGAGGTGAATCTAGTACCATAAAATCCTGTCAAAAAATGTTGCACTTATCATCCGTGTTCTGTTTTGACCACAAGCGCCACATTAATACTTTGTGTTAAAGAAATGAATTACACTTTCAATTGAATATTTTTCTTTTGCCTTTGAAGCTCCTCAGTTTCAGCTCTGCTGTGTAGGGCAGGGAAAATAAATTGATGCATCACAAATCGAGAAATGATCGTGATTCTCTCGAATCGATTCTGAGCTTAGTTTTGAACAGCAGATGATGCTTCCAAATCCTTACATACACTTGAACCTAAAATAATCCTTCATAAAGGTCAAAAAGGTTAAAGCAAATAAAAAAAAAGTGTTCACATTGAGCTGTGTTTACATTAATCTTCGAACATACAAGCGTTCGTCTTTGTGAGTATTTGAGTTTGCTGATAAAAACTTGATTAGAGCGCCATCTGTTGTTAAAAACTAAACTCAGAATTGATTCCAGAGAGAATCATGATGCATTCAGAAAATCTCAGAACTGATCCACGAAACGCAATGCATCAATCTATCTTTGCAGCCCTACCTCTGTGTAACCACGACACTGCTGTTCATGTGGCCTTACCTGTCGTTGTAAAGCCAGGCGAGGAACCCTGTGCTGTTCCAGTAAGTGTCGGGCGCATCTCCGTCCCCGTCAGACCACAGCACTTCAGGTTTGAACCTGTTGACGATCTCGTACAGCTCAGGAATGGTCTTTGTTGTAGGAAATACAGTGGTATTGAACTTGTTGTCTGCGTCGGCTCTGTACAAAGGGTTAAACCACTCAAATAAAGAGTGGTAGAGACCTAGACGCAAATCGCTGTATTTCCGCAGAGCCGTGGCAAGCTCATCCACCAGATCCCGCTTCGGCCCGACATCCACTGCGTTCCACGACCATGAGTACTTCGAGCCCCACAGCGTAAACCCTGAGGAAGTGAAACATATTTATAACCATGTTTGGGTTACAGTATATTTAGCAAAAAGGCTTTTTTAATTTATTCAAAATTTTTGCATTGTGATTACACAATGTATTCATGAGAAAAATCATGCACCTTCTCTCTACATATTTTCTTCTTATTACTATTTGATTGTCTTGAGATGCCTCCTTGGAATGTCAGTTTTTCACTGTATATGGTAAGCAGTGTAACTATGTAGAATTAAACTAATTACAGTTAACAGATATGCAGAAACAAACCTTCATGATGTTTGGTTGTAAGGACTATGTATTTGGCTCCAGATGAGGCAAAAATGTCAACCCACTGTTTAGGATCAAAGAATTCAGCCCGGAACTGAGCTGCAAAGTCTGCGTAGGTGAAGCCGGGTGGGTAATTCTTCTCCATAAACGACACGTAAGATGGGAATTTCTGGCCCTGCCAATACCACCTGTTGGAAAACAAAACTATTAAGCAAATTAAACATTTACAAAGTGACTGAAATTGTGCTTTTTTTTTTTATAAGGGTGTACCTGTCAAGGCTACTTAACTTGAATAAATATGAAAATGATTTGATTAATTATTTGATCATTTTAATTAAAGAAAATGAAGCTTAACTTGTAGGACCATTTGAATATTCTCTGACATTCTTTGATAGCAATTTTATCAGTTTATGAATTTATGAGCAATTTATTACCAGTCAAAAGTTTCTGAACAGTAAGATTTTTAATGTTTTTAAAGAATTCTCTTCCGCTCACGAAGCCTGCATTTATTTGATTCAAAATACAGCAAATACACTAATATTGCGAAATAGTTTTACTATTTAAAATAACTGCTTTCCAGCTATATATTTTAAAAAGTAATTTATTCCTGTGATCAAAGCTAAACACCAGCATCATTACTGGAGTTTTCAGTATCACACGATCGTTCAGAAATCATTCTAATATGCTGATTTGCTGTACAAGAAACATTTATTAATATTATTATTATTATTATCAATATTTAAAACAGTTGAGTACATTTTTTCAGGATTCTTGGATGAATAGAAAGATCCAAAGATTATTTATTTGAAATTAAAAGACAAAAGACTTCCATTTCAGATAAATGCTGTTTTTTTTGTTTTTTACTTTTTATTCATTAAAGAAACCTAAATAAATTCTACTCAGCTGGTTTCAACATAATAATAATAATAATAATAAATGTTTTTGAGTAGCAAATCAGAATATCAGAATGATTTCTGAAGGATCATGTGAATGGAGTAATGATGCATTCAGCACTGAAATCACAGGAATAAATTACATTTTAAAATATATTTGATTAAAAACAGTTATTTTAAATAGTAAAAATATTAAAAAAAAAAAATTATGGTGTACTTTGGATCATAAATGCAGGCTTGGTGAGCAGAAGAGACTTCTTAAAAAAAAAAAAAAAAAAAAAAAAAAACATTTAAAAACCTTTTACTGGTAGTGTATGTATATTTGAAAAAGTAAAAAGATCATTAAAAATACACAAAATGACATTTCCAAAATTGAAGTCATATGATGTGTGTCAGGTGTGTGAATATCACACCTGGTGTGACATTATTGGCTCACATGACCAGGAAGTTATATGTATTTGAATATGCAGAAAAAAAAATCACTAAAACTAGGCAGAATGACATTTTCAAAACCCAAGTCGTGTATGATGTTACAAATGTTACTGAACAGACCATTTCGCTAGATGTAAACGTACTGCTCCCAATACACTTCCTGTTTCTTTTTTTTTTTACTTTACACAAAAATCACAAAAAAATACAACCAACATAACATTTGACTGGACGAAAATGTTACATTAGCACCTTTAAGATGCATTTGTATATGTGAAACAAAAAATAAATAAAAACAACAACAAAAAAAAAAAAAACAGGAAGCGCTTCTGGACCAGTGTTGTTTACATCTAGCGAAATGGTCTATATATTACAGGGGCAATGAAAGGTGCAAAGAAAATAAGTTTTATGCAGACTTACTTACCAGAACCATTCACTGCCATAGCTGGGAACTGAAAACACTCCCCAGTGAATGAATATGCCGAATTTGGCTTGATCAAACCATTCCGGTAGAGGTCTCGAATCAATGGATTCCCATGTAGGCTCGTATTGACCACCACAGCTGCCAATCAAGAGTAAACAAAGGGGGGCGACGAACCACTGATACATTGCGCTGCTACAATCTCCCACTGACAGCGATCATATGACAGCCGTGAAATCACATGATGTTGATAGCTGCATAAACACAACACCTGATTGGTTACACAACTGCCAAACGGCAGAAAGAACCGTTCAAAACTGCTAACGCTTCCTCATTTTGAAACCGAGAAATGAATCAGCGTGTTTGCCACTATGGCGAAGGCTCGGCTCATGAATATTAAATACGTAGCACGACGTTCTGCCCGACATTCGATAAACTACTGGCTGACCTAATTAATATTCATGATATAGACATTCGCCGTAGTGGGATTGGTAACAGGACAAACATTTACCGTCACATCCGCTTCTGCTGTTTATATCTGCTGATCCATGTGGACTGTCGTTTTGAGCGATCTGAAAAATATAAACCCATGCAAGGATATATCGACTGTCACTGTCATATATCAGCCGAGGATTTTGACAGCGTAAGATATGCACGGTTCATCCAGTAGTATTATTAAGAAACTATCTGAGGAGTTCCTCAATGATTGTGTTTTATATTTTAGGACATTGATGATGTCATTCAGGAGTCTAAAAAGGTATCTCTGTTTAATATGTATTGTCCTTTAGGATGCTGTCATATTAAAAGAGCCATAATATTGATTATTTCATTTTTTAGGCTGGGCTTGTTGCCCTTCTGGCAGTAGCAGAGCATGCTGGTGAATTTGAGAAAATTATCCAGCTCTCACAAAGGTATATCTCTGATATCTTATTGCATTTTTAGCAAACTTGATATTAAATGGCTTTAATGTCCTGTAGGTTCCCTGGATTCGTTATGCCATGTCTTGGAGTTCATCCTGTCCAAGATCCAGCACAACCCAGAGGTGCCGTACCTGAGGTCTGAAATTTGTGCACATAAAGATTGAATCTCATTTATTTTATGTATTGAAAAGGTATTTTTCAATCAGTTGGACAACTACTTAAACTCAAATGGATACCTGGACAATTTTCAATCTGGTTTCCGGCCGCATCACAGCACAGAGACGGCGCTCGTTAAGATAATAAATGATATTCGCCTAAATTCTGATTCTTGCAAAATATCAGTGCTGGTACTACTAGATCTTAGTGCTGCGTTTGACACTGTTGATCATAACATTCTTCTAGAGAGACTGGAAAACTGGGTCGGGATTTCTGGGATGGCTCTCAATTGGTTCAGGTCATATTTAGAAGGGAGAAGCCATTGCATTCGGAAGCAAAGAGGAAGTTCTTAAGGTGAATGCATACCTTGATGCTAGGGGTCAAACAACTAAAAACCAAGTCAGGAATCTTGGTGTGATTCTGGAGTTTCAGTGGTCATGTCAAAGCAGTAACTAAATCAGCATACTGTCATCTCAAAAACATTGCAAGAATTAGATGTTTTGTTTCTAGTCAAGACTTGGAGAAACTTGTTCATGTCTTTATCACAAGCAGGGTGGATTATTGTAATGGTCTCCTCACCAGCCTTCCCAAGAAAACCATTAGACAGCTGCAGCTCGTCCAGAACACTGCTGCCAGGATTCTGACTAGAACCAGAAAATCTGAGCATGTCACACAGGTCCTCAGGTCCCTACACTGGCTTCCAGTTATATTTAGAATTGATTTTAAAGTACTTTTACTCATTTATAAATCACTCAATGGCCTAGGACCTACATACATTGCAGATATGCTCACTGAATATAAGCCTAACAGACCACTCAGATCATTAGGATCGAGTCAGTTAGAAATACCAAGGGTTCACACAAAACAAGGGGAATCCGCTTTTAGCTATTATGCTGCCCGCAGTTGGAACCAGCTTCCAGAAGAGATCAAATGTGCTAAAACATTAGCTACATTTAAATCTAGACTCAAAACTCATCTGTTTAGCTGTGCATTTACTGAATGACTACTGTGCTTCGTCCGAACTGATTGCATTATGTATAATCATTTTCTGTTTTTAACTCTTAAACTTATTTTAAATCAATTTTTAAATCATTTTACATTTTTTGTTTTATTGTTGTGATCATTGTTTTTATGATTGTTCTACTTCCTTTTTTGTGATTATTGTTTTTATTATTGTTTTTATGATTATTCTACTTCCTTTTATGTAAAGCACTTTGAATTACCTCTGTGTATGAAATATGCTATATAAATAAACTTGCCTTGCCTTGCCTTGCCTTGCCTTACTGTCTAACACCTGACACTGTTTCTTTGTTTTCTACCCCACAGGATTTAGATGCAGCATTACCACTGATTGACAAATACAAAGAGCACATTGTGGCTATTGGTGAGGTTAGACATATATTGTATGTCTAACTATTTGTTCTTGTGGGTTATAGATTGAGAATAGACTAATGTAGATATGCTAGGTATATGTCATTTGGAGAGTCACTGAGAAATAAAAATTTGGGAAATTTACTCATCCTCATGCCATCCATAGAGATGACTTTTTGCCTAATTTGGAACAGATATGGAGACATTTAGCATTACAGTACATCACATGCTCACCAGTGGATCCTCTGTTTTCAGAATGAGAGTCTAAATGATTAGTGTTACAATGTAATTATTAATGTTTTACCATTCATCATTATATGCAGGTTGGCCTGGATTTCACACCACGTGTGGTCAACAATGATGCTGGGAAAGACAGTCAGAGACAGGTGCTCATTCGACAGACTGAAATCGCAAAACGGTTAAATCTGCCTCTGTATGTTCACTCTTGGATTTGTATTTTTGTGGAAATACCGTCATGACCTTACATGTTACCTATAGCACTGCATTTTTTCTATTAGGAATGTGCACTCAAGATCTGCTGGAAGACCAACCATTCATCTTCTGAAGGAGTTGGGTATGCATAACAAAACATGCATTGACAAAGAGTGTTGCATAAATTGGTTGCTTTTCATGATCATTGTCTGTTTTCAGGTGTAGAGAACGCACTTCTTCATGCATTTGATGGGAAACCTTCGGTGGCGATGGAGGGTGTAAAAGCTGGTTATTTTTTCTCAATACCGCCATCCATTGTCAGAAGTGATCAGGTAAATATAACCTATGTTTCATAACATTTGACTTTGGTCTGCTCTAGTAATAGACCTGCTACCAATCAAAAATAAACTGTAGTATCAAACATCAAATCAAAATTCTTATATTTGCTTCTTCTACTTCAGACATTCTCGTAACCAAATTCTGAAGGTTTATGATGTAATATTTTAGTTTGGTTAATTAGTGCAAATGTAATTTAATCCTGTGATTTTAAAGATGAATTTTCAGCATCATTACTCCAGTCTTTAGTGTCACATGATCCTTCAGAAATCATTCTAATATGCTGATTATGAGTAATTTCTGAAGAATCATATGACTGATGTAATGATGCTAAAAATTCAGCTTTAAAAATCACAGGATTAAATTATATTTTAAAATATATTCAAATAGAAACCAGTTATTTTAAATGGTAAAAATATTTCCAAATTTTACTGTTTTTGCTGTACTTTGGGTCAAATAAATGCAGGCCTGGTGAGCAGAAGACACTTCATTTAAAAACATTACAAATCTTACTGTTCAATTACATATAAATTACAAAATGTTTGTCTACAAGCATTTAAAAAGGAGCTTTTACAAGTAAATGTCATGAGGAACATGTTCACTTAAGCGTGTAATACGTTTAACTGGTAGTGTATCTGTTTGTGTAAAATCTATACAATTAAACAATTTATTAGTCACACATCACGTTTATTCCATTTTTCTAAGAAGCAGAAGCTTGTAAAGCAGGTTCCTCTGGAGAGCATGTGTTTAGAGACGGATGCTCCTGCGCTCGGACCTGAAAAGCAGGTACAGTGGACTTTTGTTTTTCTGTCATGAACGTAAAATGTTTCTGAAATGCATTTACATCTGTGTTTTTACTCTAGGTGAGGAATGTACCTAGGAATATCAGCATCAGTGCTGAATATATTGCCAAAATCAAAGGAGTTCCCGTGGAGAAGGTCATAGAGATCACTACCCAGAATGCCCTGCACCTCTTCCCTAAATTAAAAACATTTATCAAAGCTTGACAGTAATAGGGCTTCTGCAAAGCTGCTTTTTTTTTTTTATAAACAAACTTGTTTTGTTTATCCAGAAATTGGGATTGAGAAGAATCTGAAAAGTGTAAAGATAAATGCATGATCTGTGATGGTTTGAAACAAATATTTTGGTCAGTGTTCCTTTAAATTTTGCCCACAGTGTTTAATAAATAATATACTGACAAATGTCAGCTTGTGTCTGAAAAAAGTATCTGTTCTTAGATAAAACATTGCTTTTTAAATACTTAATAATCATGTCATTGTGTCATGCTTTATGACAAAACGTGCTTATAGACAAGCTAATATTTGTTCTAAAGTTTCTATTCATATGTGACCTTGGACCACAAAACCAGTCTTAAGTCGCTGGGGTTCATTTGTAGCAATAGCCAAAAATACATTGTATGGATCAAAATTATTGATTTTTCTTTTATGGCAAAAATCATTAGGATATTAAGTAAAGATCATGTTCCATGAAGATATTTTGTAAAATTCCTACTGTAAATGTATGAAAACTTAATTTTTGATTAGTCATATACATTATTAAGAACATTATCTGAAGAACTTTAAAGGCAATTCTCTCAATATTTAGATTTTTTTGCACCCTCAGAATCCTGATTTTCATATCTTAGCCAAATATTGTCCTATCCTAACAAACCATACATCAATGGAAAGCTTATATATTCAGCTTTCATATGATGTATAAATCTCAATTTTGAAAAAATGACCCTTATGACTGGTTTTGTGGTCCAGGGTCACATATATTCATGCAACCTGTGTAGATTAATATAATGAGCTAAAGCTAAAATCACATGTCAGTCCATTGGGTCCTGGCACTGTAAGCAATAAGCCACATCATCTGAGTACATCTCCGTCTGAATGGTGATATTACTGAATCCATATTCTGTCTGGAGTAGTTTTGTCATGTCCATCAGCACAGTCTGTGGGTTGCTTTGCTCATCTGGAAAATAAATCATTAATTTGGGTTGAACTACATAGTAGGCTGACCAGACTTCTTTACTATGTATGATTAATAAACAGTAACAGTACATTTTGGTAAAAGTGTGTTCCATATATTTTATTATTAATTATGATGATGTTTGCAGTGAAACTGATCCCAGCTGGTTAGAGGTGGACGATATGACCTAAATCTTATTTCATGATATGAGTAATTTTATTTCACAGTGATATATTTCACAATGTAGGTATATTTGCTTTAAATAAGGTCTTAATTATATCAACGCTGCAGCCCGTCTGATGTTGACCTTATCTTACTCTTTTTTTTTTTTTTTTTTTTTTTTTAAAGTGCTGCTTTAAACATTACAATGCTCATGATAACTTTAAAATATTTGTAACATATACTGATAAACTGAACATTCAGTTCAGTGGTATGAGATGACTGGATGCTTTCAACTGATATTTTATTGTATTTGTAAACTTTTCATACTTCTTTTGCTTATTTCAGTTAATGTCATAAAACTAGCAAGCTAAGCCAGTAGTAGTACTGACAGTGTCGTGTAAACATGACTGAAGATGCAAAATGAGGAACAGACAAACCGAATCAATTGAGTGAGTCATTTACGCTGGAACCGCTCCGATTGATTCAAACTCGTGACTTATTCGACTATGTAGTTCAAGCAATTCACTAGCAAAAACCAGATCATTTATTTTCGAATTTAGACATCTCTTGTAATGAGTTCAAAAAGCATTTATATAGTGATGGGTGAAACGGAGCTTTTCGAAACTTAGTTAAATCGTTAAATCGCAATCGATGGTTAAACTATGGGTTAAACTATGGTAAACCATGGTTTAACTATATATTTTTTTTGTGTTGGTGTTCTTTAAGGAACCATCTCTATCTTACCGTTTTTATAATCTGAAGAACCTTCTTTCACCACAAAGAACCTTTTGTGAAACGCAAAGGCTCTTCAGATGTTAAAGATTCTTTATGGAACCATTTAGACAAAAAAAAGCTTCTTCTATTGCATCGTGAAGCACCTTTATTTTTAAGTGTAATACAGTTCTTTTTTCAAATGTTATTATATGTTTGTGCTTTTGGAAATAGATCTTTAATATCACTTATTAGGTTTATTATTTTTCATTTTAGGCATTTTCATTTTTACAGTGTATATGCAGGCCGTTTAGAACGTGCTGTAAAAATGGGGACATTTCCGGTGACACGACACCAAAAACTGGGACTGGTCATTTGTGTGCGCATCTGAACGTGCACTTTAACCTACCTATGACCGCGTGCATGGAGAGCTGGGTTTCGCTCGTGGTGAGAGACCACATATGCAGACTGTGTGTAGATTTGACTCCGCTCACTGACAGCAGAATGTCTTTCACTGAGTCAAAGTCAACACCACGTGGGACTCCTTCAGATAAAACATTAACATTTAGCTGATGTTTCAACCATCTGGGCATTCACATCTACAGATCAATTCATCACTTGCCTTCCATGAGTATTTTGAAGATGTCTTTCAGGATGGTAAATGTTGTTCCAAGTACAAATAATGAAAACAGAAAAGTACAAATAGGATCTGCCATTTTCCATTCGGGCTGTTTGGGCAGAGAAACAAAAGTTATGGATTATGCATTTTATGTGTTATTGCATATGCAGTGGTAAAATAAAATAAAATATTTAAAAAAATATATTTTATTAATTTTTTTTTTTCAACCATTGAATAGATAATAATAATAAAGGTAATCTCACCGTTCTGATTTTTTTTTTCTTACAATTTTGAGTTTATATCATAATTTGCAGCTTGTTACCTGCAATTCTGAGAGAAAAAAATTTCCAAGTTCTCACATTTGTGAGTTTATGTCTCAGAATTGTGAGATAAAAAGTCGCAATTACCTTTATTTATTACAGAAACTGGCTTCCATAGTGTCGTGAAAAGCTTCTAATTATTTAAGTAATAAAATGTAAAGTTAAAATAAAATTATTTAAAATAAAAACAAAATAAAATACAAAAAAAGATTAAATATTTTGGTTGTTTACTTGCAGGTCATGTGACTTATGATTGACAAGAGAAACCACAAACATGTGAATGTGCTGTTAAATTATTAAAACATTAATGTAAAATCTCAGAGTTGCTTCAAGTAAATATTTTAGGTTAAAAGGTTTGGCTGACAAACATTTTGGGAACCTCTGCATTAAATAATACAATATAAAACATGGTGTGTATTTGACAGGATTTTTTTTTTCTTAATGGATTAAGTTGATAGTTAAAGTGATAATCTACATCTGTGTGAACTTAAAGTGGACTGACTTCATAACATCCATTAAAAATCACAGAAACAAGCTGATTCAAACACATCAAGCACAAATGATAAAGTAAAGTGATGCAGAGGTTAAAAGATCCTGCAGCATTTGATACACTTGACCTGATGAATCACTTTCAGTCTTTTTATATATGTCAATAATTGCAATGTACAAACCCTGAAGTAGATGATTGTGGCAGCCACCAGCACACCTAAACTCTGCAGTAAATCTCCCAGCACATGAATGAAAGCAGCTCTCACGCTGGGGTTCCTGTGCTCTTCTGTGTGGCCATGACTGTGAGAGTGATGGACCGGAGACTGATGGAGAAGGAAAGCCAAACTGATGGAAACATACATGAAACAACGTACAAAATGATGCTATTTCTCAAAAAAGACACTACTAATGAAATCAAATAGCATCACTCACCAGATGTTGAGCGCTACAGCACATCCAGCTGTGATCATCATGACATCACTGTGTATCTCATAATCATCAGTGATGAGCCTCTGAACAGCAAAGAGAACAAGAACCACCGTCACAGTCCAGATGGACAGAACAGACAGAAGAGCTCCTAAAACCTCTGGACAAAACAAATGACAAAAAAGTTTGGAATTATTAAGATTTTTAAATATTTTTAAAAAATGATTCTTATCCTCAGCAAGGCTGCATTTATTTGATTAAATATACATTAAAAACAGTAATATTGTGAAATATTATTACGATTTTAAATTCATATTTTCTATTGTAATATATTTTAAAATGCAATTTAATTTAAGTGATGCAAAGCTGAATTTTCAGCATCATTACTCCAGTCTTCAGTGTCACATGATTCTTCAGAAATCATTCTGATATGCTGATTTGCTACTCAGGAAACGTTTCTTATTATTTTCAATGTTGAAAACAGTTCATATTTTTGTGGAAACCATAATACGGAAGTGAGAAAAAATTATTACGTTTTTCAGCAAGGATGCAAAGACATTTATAATGTTACGAAATAAATGTTGTTGTTTAAAATGTTCTATTAATCAAAGAATCCTAAAAAAATGTATTAGTGTTTCCACAGAAAATATGAAGCAGAAAAAACACTGATAATAATCAGAAATGTTTCTTGAGCAGCAAATCAGCATATTAGAATTATTTCTGAAGGATCATGTGACACTGAACACTGGAGTAATGATGCTGAAAATGCAGCTTTGATCACATAAATAAATTATATTTTAAAATATATTTAAATAAAAATCAGTTATTTTAAATTGTAATAATATTTCACAATATTACTGTTTTTACGGTATTTTAATCAAGTAAATGCAGCCATCAGTCAAACATTTTTAAACAGTAAGATTTTTAATGTTTTTGAAATATTTTTACTATTTAAAATACCAGTTTTCTATTTGAATAGGTTAAAAATGTAATTTATTCCTGTGATTTCAAAGCTGAATTTTAAGCATCATTCTTCCAGTCACATGATCCTTCAGAAATCATTCTAATATTCTGATTTGCTGCTCAAAAAATGTACTATGTTGAAAACAGCCGAGTTGATTTTTTCAGGTTTCTTTGATGAATAGAAAGTTCAGAAGAACAGCATTTATCTGAAACAGAAATCTTTTGTAACATTATAAATGTCTTTATCATCACTTTTGAACAATTTAAAAGCATTCTTGCTAAATAAAAGTACTAATTTCTAGAATTTATTCCCCTGAAAAACATTACTTCAAGCTTCTGAATGTTATAGTGTATAATGTTACAAAAGCTTTCTATTTCAGATAAATGCTGATCTTTGGATCTTTATGTTCATTAAATAATCCTGAAAAAAAATACTGTTTTAAATATTGATAATAAGAATAAAAAATGTTTCTGACTGGTACTGTATATTCAAATAGAAATCAGTTATTTTAAATTGTAATAACATCTAACAATATTATAGTTTTTAATGTATTTTTAATCAAATACATGAGCATAACACACTTCTTTGTATGTGCATATAAATATATATCCACACACACACCTGATCGATGCCATCCAAAGGTCAGACGTTTGGACGGTGGCCTGGATGAAATCCACAGTGAGAACAGACTGATTGAAACACTGCCAAAGTCAGTGAGAAGATGTGCAGCATCTGTCATTATAGCAAGACTGTGAGCAGCATAACCACCTACAAGAGCAGAATGTCAAAACACAGGACTCAAATACATCTACAAGTCATAATACTCAAAATATGAAATATGCATGTCCACTTTTTGTCAACTGTTCTTTTATAATCAGCAGCTTACACAACAGATTAGGTTTTTTAAACTGTACATGTCCTTTATTTCTCACCAATGACTTCTCCGATCATGAAGATCAAGCACACAGCACACGTGATGAGCAACTTCCTCCGGGCCTGTGTTTTGCCCTGCTGCTTCAAGCGTGTTTCTTTCAGGCTGTGACAATGAAACGCCCGAGTGTCATGTTTACACTCAAACTGAGTGCTGAGGTACTCATCTTCTGAATTGTCCAGCAGACTAAAAGAAAACAGAATGAAGAAATCAGGTCGAACACTTCAAGTCAGATTAACTCAGTTTGAGAGACTTACCCCAAAAGTTCAAGCGAGTCCGTCAAGGTCTTGTCCTGCTTGCTCAGCTGGAGCTTCTCCAAATTCATTATGGAGATAATAAACAAAAACTCCTTTCAATAAATAGAATTTATTGAAATAAATACAAAACAGATTATATTCTCAAGATGTTTCGAAAAAGCACGAGTCAAGATTTCTAGAAGGTTCTGTGGATATAAAACAAAATTTACAACTGGTCTGTAGCCATACGCTGTTTCACACGCTGCTGCTATATTACACATCAGAAAACGTGTTGGGGCAGTGAAACCATGTTTAGTTCTCATTTAGTTTCAAGGTCACATTCCAGCGATAAAAAGGAAGGGTTAGAAAAACACATTGAAAAACGCTCACGTTTGCCAATCGCAACTAACAGGGAACCTTCTCAGAATTTGCAAGATTATTTATGAACATACATTCTTCATTTAACATTCATAGAACATTAAAGTTATCTTGTCTCTAATAATGTTATCAAAACACTATTTCTAGATTACTGACATTAATGTTTTTTCTGAAACATTTCAGTTGGACATTCGCCTTATGTTTTTTAAATGTTGCAACTTGTTACAGATTAGATAGATTAGATTAGTTTAGACAACATTCAAAAGTAACATTCTCATAATGTTTGAATAATAAAATTGAAAATTGCCTCTAATGTTTTTTCTAACATTCACATAACCAAGAAAAAACATTCAGAGAACATTAAAAAAAACAACGTTTTCAGAACATTAGTAAAATGCATATTTTGTTTAGCATGCATATATGTGACCCACAAACACAAAACCAGTTATAGGCCAATTTTTTTAATTCATATAAAATAAATAAGCTTTCCATTGATGTATGGTTTGTTAGGATAGGACAATATTTGGTCGAGACACAACTATTTGAAAACCTAGAATCTGAGGGTGCAAAAAAATAACAAGACTAAGAAAATCACCTTTAAAGTTGTCCAAATAAAGTCCTTACCAAAGCATATTACTAATCAAAAATTAAATTTTGATATATTTATGGTAGGAAATGTAAAAAATTCTTCATGGAACATGATCTTTACTTAATATCCTAATGATTTTTGGCATAAAAGAAAAATTGATAATTTTAACCCATACAATGTATTTTTGGCTATTGCTACAAAATACACCCGTGCTACTTAAAGACTGGTTTTGTGGTCCAGGGTCACATATTGCAATTTCACCTCTGTAGATGTACATAAACTCACATTAAAAGCTTGAGTAGATAAAGTAATCAACTATATTTATTAAGCTTTCATAATTCCACATAGAATTTTAGACAAAACCATCCCTGAGGCTGTGCAATATTACCACAATAAACAAAACATTCACCTGCAAATTACCAGCTTTATCACACGATTTCAGTGGTCCTTTAAACTCTAATAATCAACATTATACTTAAATACGTATCATAAAATAGCTGTTTCACAGAGGTTATTTCAAGGTTTGCTTGCAGCAGTGGCAAAATAAACCGCATATAGTTATCTGTTAGATAAACTGTCAATGTGTATGTGTATATACAGATAATAAAAGACTGTTGGACTTATTTATCATCATGTATTGGAGCCTTAACGACTTCACTTTGTACAATTATAGTATTAACAATAAAACTTTATGTTCTTAAGACTTACTGTAATGTTAAGCACACAAAGTGCATATATTAGATTTCACTTGTAAAGCCTGTTGCAAGTGTTATATAAACAGAAGATTCTGTGGTATTACTTCAGGTTGACTTTGTTGTGCAAGATATGTTTGATTGTTCTCTAGAGGTCATTTAAATCAACGGTATGTATGCTTCCTACCGGTTTCAGAAATGTTATGTCTTCTAATAAAATGAACAGAATCTATTTCCAAACGTCTGGTGCTGTAGTAAGTTTGTTCAGCGGGTACAAAATATATTTTGTGATATATTTACAACAGTGAATTTCACTCACTCAACTGTAGAGGGCTCCAAAGTCGCAAAAATACACAAACCTACATACAGCTGCTTTAAATGGCTTATTATTGAAGCATTACAATATAAACGAGACATTCAAGCAACCAAAAAGCTATTATAAAATTATGTAAACACAAATAGCATTATGTGTGGAGATCAAATGAGCCGCTCAAACCGCACAGGCACTGTGTGATACAAACCAAAATCATTTCTACAGCAGTGTCTTCATTTCTACAGCTAAAAACAGGGGCGATTCAGTCTCCTTAACAAGTTTTGTAATTGCTGTTTGCTCTAGTCTACATGCGCCATATGTGCGTCTGGAGTGATCAGTACAGAAGTGTCTCCATCTGCAAGAGAAAACAGCAAAATAACCCTCAGAATTGGAATTTTAATGCATTTTTTGCCAAAAAGTACATCACATGCAAAACATGCTAAAGCTAATAACTGATGCGGATATTCACCTGAGGTTGCAGCAATGGGCATTCCTACAATTACAGTGTTTCCTTCTAAACAACACAAAGAAAGCAATAGTTAAAAAATAAAAATAGTTAACAAGACTGAGTGTTTCATACTTCATATATCTACAAAAGTTTCTTCTGCTCACCAAGCCTGCATTTTTTTGATCTGAAGTACAGCAAAAACAGTACAATTCTAAAATATTTTTACTATTTAAAATAACTGTTTTCTATTTGAATATGTTTTAAAATGTAATTTATTCCTGTGATTTCAAAGCTGAATTTTAGCATCATTACTCCGGTCATATGATCCTTCAGAAATCATTCTAGAATTCTGATCTGCTCTGATTTTATCAGGTTTCTTTGATGAATAGAAAGTTCAGAAGAACAGCATTTATCTGAAAGAGAAATCTTTAACATTATAAATGACTTTATCATCACTTTTGACTAAATTAAAGCATCCTTGCTAAAAAAAAAAAAAAAAAAAAAAGTAGTATTTTTTTAAGGCTGCCAAACGATTAATTGCATTCAAAATAGAAGTTTGAGTTTGCCTAATAAATATGTGTGTACTGTGTAATTATATATATATATATATATATATATATATATATATATACACACACAAATTAATGTGTATTTTAAGGGAAATATGTTATTTATGTAAAAAATATTTTTATTTATATATAATATAAATTACATAAAAAATTATATTAAATACAATATACTTGTAGATATTTCTTAAATATATATTAGGCAAACTCAAACTTTTGTATGCGATTAATCACGATTAATCTTTTGACAGGCCTAATTTCTATAATTTTTGAATACAGTGTATAATGTTACAACAGCTTTTTATTTCAGATAAATGCTGCTCTTCGGATATTTGTATACATCAAAGAATCCGGAAAAAAAAGGTATACATCTGTTTTAAATATTGATAATAATAAGAAGAAGAACAAGAAGAAAAATGCTTCTTCAACAGCAAATCAGCATATTAGAAAGATTTTTGAAGGATCATGTGACACTAAAGACTGGAGTAATGATGCTGAAAATGTAGTTTTGAAATCACAGGAATGAATTACATTTTAAAATACATTCAAATAGAAAACAGTTGTTTTAAATAGTAAAAATATATCAAAATTGCACTGCTTTTGCTGTACTTTGGAACAAATAAATGCAGGTTTGGTGAGCAGAAGAGACTTTACAAAACACTAAAAATCTTACTGTTCAAAAACATTTGACTAGTAGTGTATCTATCTATTTATCCATCTGTAACACACATATGCATCTGTTGTTTACCTGAATTTCCAGGCGCTGGACAGGGAATAGGCTGTCCTATTATTACTGTGTCATTGCCTGTAAATCACAAAAAAAAAAAAAAAGAAGTGATTAACATGATTTACAGTGCTCTCTTCTTTTTTTACCAATTGCAGGCACATGTCTGGTAAGCTTGTGTTTGCAGTCTCCAAAACGGAGTCCCGCTTCTCACCTCTGTTCTGCTCTTCTGACATCTCCGCCTCCAGCTCATCTGGATCCACATAGTGAAAATTGTCTTCGGGCTCTGAACCGCCACATTTACCGCAACAGCAACAACAGCAGCAAAAGCAGCAGCAACATGTGAAGATCATTCCCAATGCCATGAGTGCCTGAACCAAAAAATATAAAACAATTAAGCGATTACACTGTACACTGCTCGTCATCATGTTTGTTGAATGAAATGTAATATTTCTTCTTAGTAATTCCATTTGTGCTTTCAACATACATTTGTAAGGTGAAGAAGTTTTGTATTGTTGCTTAATCAGAGGCAAAGACATGATTTATGTCTTCCTCTGAGTCAGATTACAACTATTTCTTCAAGTCTCAGCTGATTTTAACATGCATGAATGATTCTGAAGGCATTTTTAATGCCTATTCTTGATTTTAAGGTTAAAATTATGGCCAGTGACAAAGCTATTGACATTTGCTGCTTTTGTTATTTTGGTAAGTCCATTAAATATATATGTATGTAACATATATGTAATTTTAAAAAATCTTCATTCTTACTAATATTTTTGTAAATCAAATCAGATCAGATAGTATCAGGCCTTTTTTCAAACCAGCAGATTTTTTTTTCAAGATGCAATGCCATCATGGTGATCATTTCACCATGCCGTGACTTTTATTATTTACATTGTACACTACCAGTCAAAAGTTTTTAAACAGTTAGATTTTTAATGTTGTCTAAAGAAGTCTCTTCTGCTCACCAAGCCTGCATTTATTTGATCCAAAATACAATTTCCAAAAAATAACTGAAATAACTTAAAATAACTGCTTTCTATTTCAGTGTATTTTAAAATGTAATTTTTTCCTGTGATCAAATCTAAATTTCCAGCATCATTACTCCAGTCTTCAGTGTCACATGATCCTTTAGAAATCATTCTAATATGCCAATTTGCTATTTATGAAACATTTTTTTTTATTACTATTATTATCACCAACATTTAAAACAGCTGAGTACTTTTTCAGGATTCTTTGATGAATAGAAAGATCCAAAGATCAGCATTTATCTGACATAAAAAGCTGTTGTAACATTATACACTATAACATTGAAAAGCATGGAGCCAGTATAATTTCTAATGTTAAAAATTTCTATTTTGAATAAATACTGG
Source organism: Labeo rohita (assembly GCF_022985175.1). Classification (NCBI taxonomy): domain Eukaryota; kingdom Metazoa; phylum Chordata; class Actinopteri; order Cypriniformes; family Cyprinidae; genus Labeo; species Labeo rohita. The sequence goes on from NC_066885.1 coordinate 4,213,173, forward strand.
TCTTCTAAACTTTCTATTCATCAAAGAAACCTGAAAAATTTCTGCTCAGCTGGTTTCAACATCATATTAATAATAAATGTTTTTTTGAGCAGCAAATCAGAATATTAGAATGATTTCTGAAGGATCATGTGACTGGAGTAATGATGCTAAAAATTCAGCTTTAAAATCACTGGAATAAATTACATTTTAAAATATATTCAAATAGAAAACAGTTATAAAAATAGTAAAAATATTTCAAAATTCAAAAACTGTTTTTGCTGTACTTCTGATTAAATAAATGCAGGCTTGGTGAGCAAAGAGACTTTAAAAAACAAAGAAAACCTTACTGTTCAAAAACTTTTGACTGGTAGCGTATATAAAAGTAGAAATAAAAACAAATAAACATACACACAAACTACTGACCTTAAACCAGCATTTGGACATGAGGAAGTAATATTTAACACTCTCCTCTCCAAACTGGTCTGCGACGTAGAGACCCATGGAGCCATATTCGTCATAGATCTGTCGTTTGGTTTCATCGTTGAGGATGGTGTTGGCATTGTTGATCTCTTTGAACTTCTCTGCCGCTTCTGGGTTGTTAGGGTTCTTGTCTGGGTGATACTTCAGTGCCAGTTTCCTTATAGGTAGGGATTCATAAAAAACAACACCGTTAGAGGGAAACTGCATTTATGATTTCTTGACAAACACGAGTTGTAAACCAGAATACCTGTATGCTTTCTTAATATCTTCAGATGAAGCTCCTTTTGCCAAGCCTAACGCCTGGTATAAACTCTCCCCAGCTCGGGACAGCCTGCGCTGAGGGCGGTTTGTGTCTGTCATTCTTAAATTCTGCTAGAAACACTAAAGATTAAGGATCACAAATGAAGATAGTCATTATGCCATCTTTTCTTTTATTTAAAATATTCTTATATAAAAGTATTTGGACACATATGTCCAAATATTAAAACTGGATGCCATTGCATTTGATAACAATATGTCAAAGCAAAATTGACAACTGTGTGAACTAACATTATACATCCACTAATAAACACTAAAGCACTAGCTGATTAAAAGACATTGAGCAATAATAATAAAGAAAAATAATACATGTAAATATGACCTAGGAGTCACATTGAAGAAATACAACCAAAGCAAACAAGAAATAATGTTATATTATTGATTAATATTCCTTATCCACTTAAAAAAAAGATATTAAGTATGAATAAATATTCACAGCGTTAGTAATTGATCCACCAAAGGACCTTTGACACCCACACGACTAATATTTCGTTTACATAATATATTTCTTCTATCTTATTACTAAATATATTACGACAGCATTTTATATTTATATATTAGTAAACTGACGGTGATTTGAGTTTAGGCCTGTTAGAGATCAGTAACTGACTGAGAACATGAACTTATCAATGAAATCGATCACTTACCGTTTATGAAAAGAAGCATAAGTTGATTTGTAATAAAGTTACTTCCGTATTCATTTCTACACTTTGTTACAGCGTTTACACGGCGAAAAGTAAAGTTGTGCCATTGATCTTGAGCTGTGTTTTGACCAGGAAGTAGGAAATAAAGTTACTCTTACGTCAAGTACGAAAGCTCACTGACAGAGCAGCGGGGAATAGTGAAAGTATCCGGCTTTGAAATGCGGCGCACCTTAGTTTGAAAAACCCGGCCCAGCTAACCGAGAACGTCCTCAGAACATGACGTTCTCTTAACGTTATGCACAAACGTTCTTCCAGCAATATTAAAAGAACGTTCGTTTAAAGTCATCTGCTTTTTAATAACGTTCTAAAACGTTAGCACAAAAACGATATTTATATATAATTCATGAACCGTTTTTTTTTTTTGGAACAACTTAGTTCCATTTTTTTAAATGTTACATTTTTTAAATGTAACTACTTGTTTCAGAATTCTAAAATGGAATGTTTCCTTAATGTTAACCAATTTTAAAACGTTTAAATAACTGAACGTTTCAAACAGCTTCAGCAAAAGATTTTTAGAATGTATCAGTAATAATTGCTTAATCACTATCAAAGATTTATAAAAATGTTACTTAAAAATAGTGTTAGATGTACACTTTTGAGATATAGTCAAAAACAAAATCATTTAGAGGTCATACCTTCTACTATTTTACATAGTTAAGTCCTATAAATAAAAAAGCAACTCACTTTATTTTAAAATGTTTATTATAAATATCAAAGAAAAAAAACAATAGCCCTCATTTGTAGAGAAATCGTAAGACTATTTAGGGGAAATTTACCCAACTATTATAAGCCATGAATATGATTTATAAAAACATATTAAACTAAACAGCAGTTTAATATGCAAAATTAAGAGAACAGATAATATGAAGTTTTAAGTTACAACATTTGATCTCATGCTTCATGCAGAAAAAAAATACTTTTTTTAATCCTAAAGTTGTAAGTTTTTCTCTCATTAACTTCTTTAAAGTATTTATTTATGTGAAATATTTTTTATGCAAAATTTAACATGAATAGATTTTGTAAATGGTCATAATCACAATGATTGCATTCCATATATTTAATCATAAGTCAAGAGTTTCCCATTTTAAGAATTATTTTCCCAATATTTTTGTTGGCCTCCATATGCTCATGAGCCATTTCAACATCTTCCAAGCTGAACATGCTGTCTATCACAGGCCGCAAGGGAGAATCTGTCGACTGGAAGTGTGGCAAAACCTGCTCTGTGAAACTCCGGACCAGCTCTGCTTTATACTGGAAATAAAACACAACCATAAATGAAAAGTGCATAACATTTAATGCTTCAAATCTAACATTATACACCATTAAAAGAGTTAAAACTGGCAAAAAAAAAATAGCATAAGGGTTTGGAGTGACATGAGGTTTAAATAAATAATGACAGAATCTTTATTTTGGGATGAATTTATGAAGAAGCTTTTTAGTTTGCAATGCAATCTGAAGTAAGTCTCTTCTTCTCAACAAGCCTGCATTTATTTGATCCAAAGTACAGTAAAAACAGCAAATTTTGAAATATGTTTACTATTTTCAATAACTGTTTTCTATTTGAATATATTTTAAAATGTAATTTATTCCTTTGATTTCAAAGCAAAATTTTTAGCATCATTACTCCAGTCAGACACATTTTAAAATATAGAAAACTGTTTTTGTACTTTGGATTAAATAAATGCAGGCTTGGTGATCAGAAGAGACTTCTTTAAAAAAAAAACATTAAAAATCTTACTGTTCAAAAACGTTTGACTAGTAGTGCAGTATTTTTGAGTCTAACCTGTAAACTCCTTGATCTGAGGAGACTGCAAAGAAGATTCCCTCTCTTCCTCAAAAGCTTGCCAAGCAAGTCTCCATCAGCCGTTTTACCTCCCAACATGCCATAAAGCACCCATCGTCCATCTATTGCAAGGCTACAAATGTTCTTCTCCCAAAAAGATCCACCAACACAGTCCAGAATGACATCAGCTCCCTTGCCTGCACAAAAACACACACTTTATACAATGTGTTCATTTTAATGTTGAATAAACACATTCAGAATGCTTAAAATACTGACCTTCAGTGAACTGCAGGACTTTTTCAGAAAAATCCTCCTCTTTGTAATTGATTCCCGCAGCTGCTCCCATCTGCTCTGCAAATTTTAACTTTTCAGGACTCCCTGCTGTTACTACTGGAATTGCATCACTCAAGCGAACCAGCTGAATGGCAGCGGTGCCTATTCCACTCGCTCCAGCATGAATCAACACCGTCTCATTTGGCTTCACTTTGGCTATAAAAGACAGCGATATATGGAAATATAACAATCTTTAAATGCATTTGGACACTTAAAGGAATAGTTCACCCACAAATTGAAGTTTACTGTAAAATGTACTGAACAGAAATGTAGCATTCCAGTCACTTGCTCACCAAAAGATCTTCTGCAGTGAATGGGTGCCGTCAGAATGAGAGCACAAACAGCTGATAAAAACATCATATTAATCCACACCACTCCAGTACATCTTGTGAAATCAAAAACAACATTTCTTGGCAAATATGGGTCTATAATAACACTTTCTCCACTGAAAATGTCCATCCCCTGTTGGCCTCTGACATCAAAATCCATGCACGTATTTGTTTAGAACTGTTTTGAATAGTTTCTGCTTGTAAACGGTGTTGATCTGTGCATATTTCTCTCCATTCAGATGAGACATTTTTTTCACTGGAGAAACAATATTTTGGATAAAGGACTCATGTTTTAGCAAGAAGCAATAGTCAGCTTTTCATTTCTTAAGATGTTAACTGATGGACTGGAGTGGTGTGGATTACTTGTGGTTTATTGTGATGTTTTTATCATCAGTTTGGACTCACATTCTGACGGCACCCATTCACTGCAAAGGATCAATTTGGGAAGCAAGAGATGTAATGCTACATTTCTCCAAATCTTACTGAGAAACATACTCAATTACATGTTCAGCTCATTTTCATTTTTGGTTATAAAGCCTCATTTTAATATAATTAAACACAAAGCAAGCTGGTGTTATTTTACCTATGAAGTGCAGAAGTTGGTAGGCAGTCAGCCAGGCCTCAGGAAGAGCTGCGGCTTGATTTAGAGTGAGGGGTGATGGGACAGACATGACGAGTTTTTCTGGAACAGCAACATATTCTGCATAGCCTCCTCCTCCCAGTAAAGCCATTACTTTACTTCCCAGTATCCAGTTCCCTTTGACCCCAGGGCCGATGTCAGCAATCACACCGCTGGCCTCCAGACCCAAGATCTCACTCTCTCCAGGAGGAGGAGGGTACAGACCCCTTTTCTGTCAATTAAAATGAGCCATCAGTGGGGTTCAACTTATCCAACACAAACACTGGCAAGATTTTATAGTCTACCTGTAGCAGATCAGCTCTGTTTAAAGCAGTTGCGGCAACTCTGATGAGGAGTTGCCCATCTTTGGGTTCAGGCCGAGGGATGTGTTTCACATCCAGCTTCCCTGATTCATTAACACATACTGCCCGCATTAACTAGATAATGAGAAAAAATGCAATATGTTTGCCATGCATCTTAGTTCTAATTTTCCTTTTAGCATTTTATTGTGTTGTTTGTTTTCCCCACAATACATTGGCAATGTGATTATAAACACAAAAAGGGACTTTAGAGTCATTCAATTATAAAACTTTAAAGACTAGATCATAAAGACATGATTTTTACTTACTGTTCTCTCTTCGTGCATTTGTTGCATTGGCACTTTAGTGATCTAACAACACAAACAGGACATCAGCTTTTAATTTAACAGCTTAATCAAAAGAAACAAGGAATATACACAACACTCTAATACAACGTCTCTTGAGATACACATGCACTCAAATGAGTGACTTGTAGTAGCGTTTGCTTTTCTGCGCAATTTCAACGCATATATGACATCAAAAATTCTGCCGCGATAATTAAAAAATAATCCACAATATAGAACAAATCAGTGCAATAGTTTGTTTTTGTAGTAATGACACAAAATTATATCATAACATCGATTTTAATCTATTAATTCTGTTGTTTGGCAATAACGAAAGTACTTCAAACAGCGTTTCATTTACGTCGATTTGCACTTCCTGCAAGACAAAACAGCTTCTAAACTAAAATTAGTGTTATGTTAAATGAAACTTACCTCAGTCGCTCTTTAAATCGATGTTTTGGATGTATGAACTGATCATACAGTCAAATCAAACACTGGAAATAATACAGTAGTACCTCCCCCCCCCAAAATACTATGGTGATTATAGAAAAATACCATAGTTACCATAGTAGAACTACATTATAAAACAACCACATTAAAAAAAAAAAAACATTCTGAAACTTCTTAGACAGTTTGAAGACCCTATATTAATTTATGATGTACAGTTGAGGTCAAAAGTTTACATACTCCTTGCAAAATCTGCAAAATGTTTATTTTACCAAAATAATAGGGATTATACAAAATGCATGTTATTTTTTAGTTAGTACAGACCTGAATAAGATCTTTAACATAAAATATGTTTGCATATAATCCACAAGAGAAAATAATAATTAAATTAATAAAATGACCCTGTTCAAAAGTTTACATACACTTCTTAATACTGTGCTGTTACCAGAATGATTCACAGATGTTTTTTTGTTTAGTGATAGTTGTTCATGAGTCTCTTGTTTGTCCTGAACAGTTAAACTGCATGCTGGTCTTTAGAGGTCATTTTTGTGTATTTAAACCTTTTCCAACAATGACTGTATGATTTTGAGATCCATCTTTTCACACTGAGGACAACTGAGGGACTCATATCCAACTATTACAGAAGGTTCAAACACTCACTGATGCTTCAGAAGGAAAAACGCAAGGTATATGTAAACTGACCTCAACTGTATGTTGTTTTAATACTCATACGTTTACAGCAGAAATAACTGCAGTAACTACCTGGTATTTGAAAACTAGTTATACGAAAAATTAAAGGGTTAAATTTACTCAAAACGGGTTAAATATACACAAATGTCCAGCTTGACCTTCAAGATCTGTTGGGGTATCAGAAACAGCTAAATTGTAGGGTGAACTGTAAAATACCTATTTTTATATAATACTATATAATATTTTAATCACAATATTTCATTGCAAATGTGGACAAGGAACAAGACAGGTGCAATTGCTGTAGTGTACAGATTACAGAATATTAATCCGAAAAACTAATAAAATATGAAATTTTGTTTATAATAATTTTTTAATGTCACAAATGAGCTGTGAGCTATTAAGTGGAGATATGAAGAAAGAAATCTGAAGTTCAAACTTTCATCTTTACAATAGTGATCATGTGACCGAATTACTTTGAAATTCAAAACCCTGAAACCTGACAGAAGGAAAGACATTGTTTACATGTTTAAGTGTCATAGCAGCAGATTCTTAGTCTACAGGCTCATGCGAGACGAGAAACCATATGCAGCAGTTTCAGGTACAGTAAATTTACATTTATTATGCATACACAATATACATATATTTCTGTAAAATAACACGTCTGAGAAGCTTCAGAGACTTTTGGACCCCGCTGTATATATGTATGTATACGTATGAGCAGCCATGCGTTTTTAAAATAAATTTGGCTTGAAACAATCTGCATCTGTGTGCTTAACCTGGATGTTTCATTCCATTTATTCATTTTAAGGAAACATGTCAACACAGCTAAACATTAAGAGACCCAAGTCCTGCCGTCAAACGGACGTAAGACTGCTGAACCACAAAGAGGATGTTCATCTTCAGTGGAAACTACACAACATCAGTGCCAAATACAGACTCAATCTCAGATTGCTGGAGCAGGAGCGAGAGCTAGTGCTGAAAGAGCACAAACGGCTGTTGCATTTAAGGGTTTGCGAACCGCACGCTACCATAAACAACACAATGAGAGCCATATCAGAGGTCAGGATGGCAAACGATGTGAACGAGACACGCTTTTCAAAATCCGCTCCAGCTTTCAGACCTCTGTCCTCGGCAAAAACGTGCGAGGATGATAAAGAACAGAGGTTTGCTAAATCAGCATCGTTTTCTGTCAAGCAAGACGATTCATCTCCACCTATGATGGTTACAGAGAAATTCAAAGCTTCAGAAAACGGTCAGCTTTCTATTCTACAGCTAAAAGACCTGGCGTTGATCGACAGCATCTCTCAGAAAGAGCTGATGTATCAGGAAGAGTATTATCGTTGGTATAAAGAAAGACTGAAACAACTGCAGAGAGAAAAACTACAACAGAAAATAAGAAGCTTTCTCACCTCTATAGAGCATTTGACAACGTACGCTTGATGTACGTATGAACACATTTTAAACTGATGGATAAACAGCTGTACGTGTTAATCTACCTCTGAATGTAAAGCTCTGTGCATCTCTTATGTTACATAAGCCGTCAGGTTTTTAACTGCACTGTAACAGGACATTATTTACATTAAGGTGATAATTTTGTCAAATTTGTCAAGCGATGCTTCCCATCCTCCTCATGGTCAGAAGAGCAGTATGAGCTGGGGACTCCAGGAGCAAAGACTGGTTTTTCTTCCACTGTGGAGATTCTGAAAGTGTTTTATCTACAAGAATAGAAGCAAATAAATGCAAAATTAATGTAATCCTAGTTATTTTCCCCTTTTTCAAAATTTTAAATAAAGATAAATAAATGTATGCTTTGATTAGACTGTGTTGCCCTCATTCTCAAATGAACAGCTGATAAAAATAATAATTTGTAATCTCACACTTCATTCCAGCCCATGTAAGAATAATGTCCATCGATATTTACCACTTAAAGGGTAAATTTACAGAAAATAATTTCATATTTAAGTGATAGTTTACTCAGAAATGGAAATTATGTCATCATTTACTTACCCTCATTCCAAACCCAATTCTTCTAAATTAAGAAATCTAACCATTTAGATATACAGTGGTGGCCAAAATGATTAGAACACTAGTATTTTCACCAGCTTAAAAATGGTTTTAAGTTAGTTATTTCTATCTTTTGCTGTGGTGTTTCAGTAGGAAATATCAGTTTACATTTCCAAACCTTCATTTTACAATTAATTGCCTGGGGATAGTAAACTCTTTATGACCTTTTTTTGCAGAGACAGAACTTCTCAGATTTCATTAAAAATATCCTTTTTTGTGTTTCATAGACTAATCAAAGTCGTGCAGATTTGGAATGGCATGAGGATGAGTAAATGTTGACAGAACTTTAATAGTGGACAGAGCTTCCATATAGTGGACTTCTATGGTGCTCCGAGTTTGAACTTCCAAAATGTAGTTTAAATGTGGTTTCCAAACGATCCCAAATGCGGTTGTAAACAATCCCAGCCGGGGAAGAAGGGTCTTATCTAGAGAAACAATCGTTTTAAAAAAAAAAAAAAAAAAAAAAAAAAAAAAATACAATTTATATACTTTTTAATGTCAAACGCTCATTTTGTCTCGCTCTCCCGTTTTTCCCAGTTCATGACAGTTAGGGTATGTCGAAAAATTCCCATCTCATGTTCTCCCTCAACTTCAAAATCGCCTTATATCGCTGTTTTACCTTTTTTTGTTAAGGGTGTTTGAACTTCTTTGCATGTTCACTTTGCAAAGACTGGGTCGGTACTTCTGCAGCGATGCAGGATGATTTTGAAATGATTTTTGAAACTGAGGGAGAAAATACGATTGGAGTTTTTAAACTCAACTGTCTTGAATCAAAATACACAGAGTTCAGGGACAGCAAAACAAGACGAGCGTTTGAGATCAAAAAGTATATAAACTGTATTTGTTTAAAAAAAATAAATAAATAACTGATAGTTTCACTAGATAAGTCCCTTCTTCCTCGGCTAGGATCGCTTGAAGCCACATTTAAACTGCATTTTTCAAACTCGAAGCACCATATATCAGTCCAGAAAAATCCTGAAATGTTTTAATCAAAAAACATAATTTCTTTACGGCTGAAGAAAGAAAGACATGAACATTTTGGATGACAAGGGGGTGAGTACACTATATGTAAATTTTTGCTCTGGAAGTGAACTTCTCCTTTAACTTGTCTTGTTATATTTGCAGAAGAAATTTTTGAATGAAGTTGTTATTTTGTTTTCTTTGCACACAAAAAGTATTCTCATAGCTTCATAGAATTACGGTTGAACCACTGATGTCACATGGACTATTTTAACGAAGTCCTTACTACCTTTCTGGACCTTTAACATGGTAGTTGCATTGCTGTCTATGCAGTGTCAGAAAGTCAGAAAGATTTCAGGATTTCATCAAAAATATGTTAATTTTAGTTCCGTAGACGAACGAAGGTCTTATGGGTTTGGAATGACATGAGGGTGAGTAACTGAGTCATTTTTGGATCAACTAACTCTTTAAATTGTGATGTGCCGTACCTTCACACTCAATGCTAACCCGTGTTGGCAAACATTGAGTGAGATCGCCGTACTCCAGTGTGCATAAAACAGCTATGGGGGTCTCGCCTTGTGCTGTACACATGAACACAAGAATATTGCACAACTGATTGCTCTCCATCACCTCCACTGAACCAACGAGCTCCTGTGGCAAAGATGAGAGCGACTATTAAGCAAGGATGCATTAAATTGACAAAAACATCACAAAAGATTTCTCTTTCAAAAAAATATTTTCTTTTGAACTTTCTACTCAAAGAACCCTAAAAATATATCTATCTTGGTTTCCACTGTTTTCAGCATTGATAATAATGTCATTGGGAATAATGTTTCTTGAGCAGCAAATCAGCATATTAGAATGATTCCTGAAGGATCATGTGACACTGAAGACTGGAGTAAAGATGCTGAAAATTCAGCTTTGATCACAGGAATGAATTACATTTTACAATATATTCATATAGAAAACAATCATTTTAAATTGTAGTAATTTTTCACATATTAAATGCAGAGAACCTGAATACCTTGAGGAGGTAGACCTGCTGTCTGCGAGCAGCTAAAGCGTTGAGGTTCTGGCTGAGGGTTTGCAGGAAGGCTTTAAGGTCTTTCTGCAGGTTCTGCTTGGCAAAACTCTCTAGCGGGAATGACGGAGGGATGTTATGGCGAGAGATCTGCACGGTACGCGTCAGGTCCAGCTCCATGTTGTATGTCTCCAAATACACACCCTCAAAGGCTGTGTGAAAAGACACACACACGCTCTTCCCTTCCTTACACTCCACCAAATCATAGCCACCTGAGAAAGACAGTACAGTTGTTCCAGCCTAAAACAAATGCAATACAGAGATGATCTATTCTTGAATGCAGTATTGGTACAAAAATTACCAATTAAGTGATGAGCACGCTGAAGATCTTTCAACTGCATTTTCCAAGCGGTTAACAAAGATTTTTGTAGTTCAGTGAAGTCGCCAGCAGCATCACCATCGTCCAAAGGAAGATCTTTGCTGATTTTATGTTTCAGGATCTGTGGTACAATGATAATAAGTGGACAATAAAGCTCATACATGTTTAGACTAAGAATTATGAATACTGCTACCTTGTGCCTACTGTATACAAAGGACCTGGATTTTTACATTAGATGTATATTACACAATACATTTTCTGACTACAGGACAACAAGAAAGTTAGATATTAGATATATGTCTCTTTACCATTTTAAACTCGTCTCACCTTGACAGCGTCTGTCTGACGTTTAAGTTGATCTCTTTTGGCACGGAGGGTCACGGCTTTGACCTTGAGCACCTCTAACCTCTGAGACTCATGCTGGTCCTGCTGACCCATACCTCCCCTCTCTAAAGCCATCAGGTGACCCAGAACACCTGACATATCATATAACATAATCACAGGATGCTTAAAAAGATACAGAGTATGTGAAAATACACTTACACTACCAAATGTTTGGATACAGCTACTCATAAATGTAAAGTAATCAAAACGTTATTAATCACAATAATAAGACATTTTGTAAAGGTAGCTTGTTCTTGTGCCTTACCTTAGGCATCATATTTTAATAAAGGAAAATGAAATAAGTTTAAAGGAACAGTTCACCCAAAAATGCAGTAAATGGGGGCCATCAGAATGCATTATTATGGATCATGCCGGACTGCTACTTTGCCCAGATTAGAATAATTAAAGTTAAAAACATTGTAATAACAGCTTTGTTTATTACAAACATGCAGCTTTTCACTTATTAAGATGTTAACTGATGGACTGGAGTTGTGTGGATTACTTGTAGATTATTGTGATGCTTTTATCATGAGAGTTTTAGTGGACTCTCATTCTGACGGCACCCATTCACTGAATGAATATATCTATTTATTAATTCTTTATTAATTGGATAAACTGACTGATTTCAATGTAAAACAAGTGATAGTTTGACTGTATACAATGTTAGTCAATTGTTACATAGGTACTGAAAATTAATGTTGTGTACACTTTGTTATATTTTGTTTGCTGTTTAGTTAAATTTGTTTATTTTGTAAAAATTAGTATAGATATTAGTTGAAACAAGATTCATCAGGTGATCCTTCAGAAATCATTCTAACATGCTGATTTGATGCCCAAGAAACATTTTTATTATTATTGTTATCATCAGTATTTAAAACAGCTGACTATGTATTCTTTGATGAATACAAAGATCCAAAGATCAGCATTTATCTATTTTAGATAAATACTGTTCTTCTGAACTTTCTATTCACCAAACCTGAGAAACTCAATAAATGTTTTTGAGCAGCAAATCAGAATATTAGAATGATTTCTGAAAGATCATGTGACTGGAGTAATGATGCTAAATATTCAGCTTTGAAATCAGAGGAATAAATGACATCATAAAATATATTCAAATAGAAAGCAGTTATTTTAACTAGTAAAAATATTTCAAATTTGTACTATTTTGGCTGTACTTTGGATTAATAAAAAATAAATGCATTAAAAATCTTACTGTTCAGAAACTTTTGACGGGTAGCGTACATCTACAAAATTAATTCCATGCATGTAAAGCATACACTTCAAAGCAACGTTTTTAAGACACATACAAAATAGTAGAACAGAAGAATAAGTTTAGTCTCAGACGTATAAACGTTTCAAAACGATCTGACATATTTGACACGTTTAAATGGTAACAGACTGTCATAAGTTTACCTTGCTCCATTGTTTCCATCTGGCTGTCCATTACTTTGTTCTTAACGCGCGAAATTCTAACTTTTGCTAATTTGTTTCTTTGTAAATAGAACGTTTCAAAATCTGGCGCGGGTGTGTGTCATGCTCGACCTCGGAAGCTAAAACACAAACAACGCTCTGACGCATCATCACTGCGCGCTATTTGCGCAGCCACGTAATCTAATCTGTGCTCACAAATGCGCTTTATTTCCTCCCCACGTGGTTGCATTTTTATTGGACCGCGCATGTTATTATTATTAAATATTAAATGTAATAAGTAGCCAATTATTTTAAAAAGCACGCGTAGAGGAAATAATAACAGCTGCATATGTGTGTTGGCAAACCCGATAACTACCACGATAACATCTTTAGATTGTAAACTGTAAGGTGCACAGTGTTTTATTTGACAAAAGTGGCTCGGTAACCTTCAAGCGTGATGGTTGCTGTAACACTGGGAGGAGTGCGACACTGACATTTAGTGTTTGGCCCCCGGATGACACACATGAAGTGTGTGAAGCTCCAGCGGATCTGAATCTGAATGACTGCTTTAGGTAAGAACACCCACATGTCGAGCAAACGTAACGCACTACATGTGCTTCTGATGATGAGAAACACTGTACCACTGCATGACAATGAGAAACACAGCTAACTAGTCCATCAACTAACCCACGATAACACGGAAGTGAAATTTCACACTCAAATAGAAGGGCTAATTATGTAGATCAGTTAGCAAATGAAATATTTGTACAATTTTACATGAATTCTGGTTTTGGACTATGCATTTGGGGTAAAGTTGAAACTGCAATCAGTGACGTCTCTGCAAAGTAGTCCCAACTGCCAGGAACTGTTAACCCTGTAGTGTCTTGTGGTTTAGTGTTCACCATACCTGATTAACCCATTGGAGCCCTACGGAAATACAGATGCTAATATCATGCTACTGAATGATTACCATATTTATGTAATTTCTGAAACCATAATAATTGCTGATTATTGCAAAACAGCACAGATTTTAGGTGAGACTGACCACTCAGAGAAGATACTGTAAACATGGCATTTAAAATAGGCAAACTATTTTTAAATAATATATAAAATATAAATTATAACATGGAATTTAAAATAAACAATATATTATAAATGTCCATTACCAGTCAAGATTATTAATGTTTATTTAGAGATCTCTTCTGCTCACCAAGCCTGCATTTATTTGAGCAAAAACAGTACAAATTTTGAAGTATTTTTATTGTTTAAAATAATCATTTTCTATCTGAATATATTTTAAAATGTAATTTATTCCTGTGATTTCAAAACTGAATTTTTAGCATCATTACTCCAGTCACATGATCCTTTAAAAATCATTCTAATAATCTGATTTGCTGTTTAAAAAAACATTTATTATTATTATTAGTATGCTAAAAAAAAAAGCTGAGTAGATTTTTTTCAGGTTTCTTTGATGAATAGAAGGTTCAGAAGAACAGCATTTATTTGAAATAATCTTTTGTAGCATTATGTCTTTATCATCACTTTTGACCAATTTAAAGCATCCTTGCTAAATAAAAGTATTATTATCAGTAGTATATTATTTCTATAAATTGTTTCCCCCCAAAAAAGTGACTTCTAACTTTACTGACTTCAAACTTTTGAATAGTTTATAATGTGTAGTGTATAATGATACAAAAGCTTTTTATTTCAGATAAATGCTGATCTTTGGATTTTTCTATTCTTCAAAGAATTCTGAAAAAAAAAAAAATGTACTCAACTGTTTTACATAATGATAATAATAATAATCAGAAATGTTTCTTGAACAGCAAATCAGCATGTTAGAATGATTTCTGAAAGGATCAAGACTGGAGAAATGATGCTGAAAATGTACATTTGATCAAAGGATTAAATTACATTTTAAAATATATTCAAATTGAAAGCAGTTATTTTACATAGTAAAAATATTTTACAATATTACTGCTTTTGCTGTATTTTGGATCAAATAAATGCGGACTTGGTGAGCAGAAGAAAATTCTCTGTGTTCAAAAACTTTTGACTGGTAGTGTATAAATGAAGATGCATGGGCAAAATAGGGTTTTCATATCATACCAGTTTTAAGTAGACTAAATGATTGGAAATGTCCTACATACATCACCAGAGAGAAGTCTGACGTTTTCACTGGAAAATCAAGTTTTGATATTTTGATTAAAAACGTGTAAAATTAAAGTATCAGTCACTCACAGTAAGATGTATAAGATGCATTTGGAAGATAGTGTTAGCCCCAGACGCCAGATCCTGTCAGAAAATATCCATTTTGTCTGGAAACAGAACAACTAGTCAGCAGAGATTAGTCTAATCTAATCTTCGTCTGACCAGCACAAATTCAACAAGTATTGTTATACCAAACTGATTAACAATAACATGACACAAACCTTGAATTTCCATAAACATTCCCTTGTATCTCTTATTCAGCCCTTGAAACACAGTCATAAGACTAAACAACAATGGAAAAATAGTACAAAAAACAATAATATAATGTAAATTACTAATCATTTAATGAATCAATATGAATATGAATATATAAGTGGATAAAATTATTATAAATGATCATATGATTAAATTTAGTTTGCATTTGACAATCCTCAGATCTTTCAATAGATTTTCATACTAGCATAACATGAAATCATAACCTGACTGATTAAGTACATTATCTTATATCAGTTGTGACATGTTTCAGGTCGTCATCAGATTTGCCAATCAATGGCTCTGACCTTTGTCCTGATCACGAAGCGGAGACTGTAATATCACGCTTCATGCCAGCAGTCTCAGTATGGATCCCGCAGGCCACAAGTACTTCACTGTTATTGATTATGTGATATTCGCCTTGCTGTTGGTGGCCTCCATGGCCATCGGGCTGTACTACGCCTTCACCGGAGGACGCCAGAGCACCACGCGAGAGTTCCTGTTCGCAGACAGGAGTATGAAGTGCCTGCCGCTCTCTCTGTCTCTTATGGCCACCTTCCAGTCGGCCGTGGCCATCATTGGCACGCCGGCTGAGGTTTACGCCAATGGCACGCAGTACTGGTTTATTGGCTGCTCGTATATTCTTGGTCTCCTGATACCAGCACACATTTTCATTCCTTTGTTCTACAGACTGCATCTCACCAGTGTTTACCAGGTACATGTCCTTTGAAAACACTGAAGATATCTTATGAAATAAAATAAGGGTTCACCCAAAAATTAATATTTAGAGAAAATTGACTTACCCTTACGCCATCCAGAATGTAGATAAGCTTGTTTCATCATCAGATTTGGAGACATTTTGCATCACTTGCTCACCAGTGGATCTTCTATAGTGAATGGGTGCCGTCAGAATGAGAGTGCAAACAGCTGATAACATTACAATAATCAACAAGTAATCCACACCACTCCAGTCCACCAATTAACATCTTGTGAAGCAAAAAGCTGTGTGTTTGTAAGAAACAAATCCATCATTAAGCCACTTTTAACTTCAAACTGTTGCTTCCAGCTAAAATGCGAGTCCTCTATCCATAATAACGCTTCCTCCAGTGGAAAAAGTCATCTTGTCTGAATCAGGAGAGAAATATGCACAAAAGAAACACAGGTGAAAGCAGTCTAAAACACTTCTAAATATGTATGTTGGTGGATTTTGTTGTCAGAGGACAACAGGATATGAACTTTTTTTTACGTTGAATGAAGCGTTATTATGGATTATGAAATTGTATTTTGCCCAGAAGTAAAATTATTTTTGCTTTTTATTTTTGGACCCCCTCGAAAACGAGATGTTTCATCTCAAGGGGTTATCCTCTTAACACTAATAAAATTTGAATTTGAATTTGAATTTGAATTTGCGATACACAAAGTTTCAGCTGATTTGCGAACCCACTCCGAAGTCCTGATCTAAATCAAACAATACGCACATCTGCTCCGAAGATCTGGATCAAATGATTCGCAATCCGACTGGAGCAATTCGAAACATTGAATCATTTTGCGATGCAATTGTTTAACTGATTCTGAGTTTCAAAAAGTTCTGTTTCACCTATTTTTGCCTAGTTTCACCTTTTTAAAATCATAACAAACGATGTCGAAATTCAAAAATGGCTCTTTAAGTTTGATCAGTTTTTTTGCTTGAGCTTATTGATCTAAAGTCTAGAGTTTGAATCATTCGGAGCTGTGTGCAGGTAATGAAATGCTAAATTTCTCCAAATCTGATGAAGAAGCAAACTCATCTATATGTTGGATGGCCTGAGGATGAGTAAATTTTGTGCATTTTTTTAAATTGGACTGTTCCTTTAAGAATGTTCACTAAAAGGTTTTTTGGCAACAAAAACGTTTCTTCTATAACACTGCTACAAAAAAAACCCTTTTAGAACTTTTAGTTTTATAACAGTGTAGCAACATCCTGGCAACCAAACACGACACTGTACCGACACTGTCTTTTTTGCACTTCTAATGTTTTCTTTTTTCATTGTTTGCTTTATGAAGCATGCTAATATCTCTTTCACCTCACAGTATTTGGAGCTGCGCTTCTGTAAAGCAGTCCGTATATGTGGCACTGTTACTTTTATTTTTCAAATGGTAAGTCCCAGCCTCTCTAAAATGAAGTTTGCATTTTTGCATATTTAATGCATTGCATGGCTCTTTTTGAGAGAGTTATGGTGTGGTTCCTTTTTGCAGGTCATTTATATGGGTGTTGGCATCTATACACCTGCCCTTGCATTGAATGCAGGTAATGTTACAAATATATTTAGACGTAATTAACGCTATTACTGCATGTACATGAATACAACTCTCTGTTACTAATAACACATGTCTGTGTCTAGTTACTGGTTTTCATTTATGGGGAGCAGTACTGGCGACTGGGTTAGTGTGCACTCTTTATACTGCACTGGTAAGATCATTTTTAGTTGTTTAAGGTTTCTTACTGTACAGATTGCATGCTTCTGGTCTTGTTGTGCACATTTCATAAGTGCATGATATCTGTGTTTTCTTCGTAAACGTTCAACAGCTTTGTTTTGCATCTTAAACATTTGTTTACCGATGACAGCATCTGATGTTAACCATTAACCCTATAAGGCTTGCTGTATTATATTTGATATGCAAATATGTAAGGCAAATGATCGAAGCCATAATCTAACTCTGTTCATAATCTACTACAGTACATGCTTTCTGTCCATTTGCTTCAAATTGCATGTTTTTGTTCAGTTTTGGCCTCTTAAAAAATCCTTGAGCATGAGCTTAATGTTCTCATTTTATCCAACCAATTGAGTTATAACAGCCTTTCACACATTAAAAAAATACATTTTTCAGACTGTTATTTCATGTCAGGCTTTACAGGGTTAATTAAGTTGGCCTGAGGAAGCCTAAACTGAATGGCTGCTTTGGCTGGTCTCCTAGGCTGGTTTTAAAGTGGTTTTATGGCCACTTTTTAGCTGGCCAAGCTGGGAGACCTGCTAAAAGACTAGCCAAGGTTAAACCAGCTATTTTTAGCTTAAAACTGCTAAAACTAGACAACCAGCCTAGGCTGTTTGCTGGTAGGCATGTTTTGATGCTGGTTTAAGCTGCACCTTTGCTGGGTTATGCTGGTCCTTGACCAGCAACATGACCAGCATAAACCAGCAAAGGACCAGCACAAACCAGCTAAGAACCAGCTTAAACCAGCATCAAAACATGCCTACCAGCATATGCTGTTTTTTTCACCAGGGTAGCTGGTTTAGACATGCTAATCATGCTGGAAACATGTTAATCATGCAAGTAACTTGCTAATCATGCTAGTAACATGCTACAAACTTGTTAACCATGTTAGAAACATGTTAGTAACTTATTCATGTTAGCGACATGCTAGTAACTTGCTAATCACACTGGCAAAATGCTAGTAACTTGCCAATCATGCTAGAAACATGCTACTGACATGCTAATCATGTTAACAACACGTTAGTAATATGCTAATCACGCCAGAAACATGCTAATCATGCTAGCAACATGCTAGTAACTGGCTAATCGTGCTAGCAAAATGCTAGTTACTTGCTGATCATGTTAAAAATATGGTAGCAACATGCTAATCATCATACCATGCTAGCAACAAGCTAGAAACATGCTAATCATGTTAGAAACATGTCAGTAACATGTTAATACTATTAAAACATTTTAACAAAATGATAATCATGCTAATAATATGTTAGCAACATGTTAATCATGTTAAAAACATGCTAGCAACATGCTAGTACCTTGCTAATTGTGCTAAATCATGCTAGTAACATGTTAAGGACTTGTTAATTATGCTAGTAACATGTTACAAACTTGTCAACCATGTTAGAAACATGCTACCAACATGTTATTAACTTGCCAATCATGTTAAAACGTGCTACACAACATGCTAGTACTATGCTAATCACACAAGAAACATGCTAATGACATGATAATCATGCTAACAACATTCTAGTAACTTGCAAATCATGTTAACAACATGCTAGTAACTGTTAATTATGCTGAAAAAACGCACTACCAACATGCTAGTAACTTGCTTATCGTGTTAACAACTGTTAGTAACTTGTTAATTATGCTAGTAACATGTTACAAACTTGTCAACCATGTTAGAAACATGTTAGCAACATGCTAGTAACTTGCCAATCATGCTAAAACGTGCTACTGACATGCTAAGCATGTTAACAACCTGTTAGTACTATGCTAATCACACAAGAAACATGCTAATGACATGATAATCATGTTAACAACATTCTAACTTGCAAATCATGCTAACAACATGCTAGTAACTGGCTAATCGTGCTAGCAACATGCTAGTTACTTGCTGATCATGTTAGAAACATGGTAGCAACATGCTGATCATGATACCATGCTAGCAACAAGCTAGTAACATGTTAATCATATTAGAAACATGTCAGTAAAATGTTAATACTATTAGAATCATTTTAGAAACATGCTAATCATGCTAATAATATGCTAGCAACATGCTAATCATGTTAAAAACATGCTAGCAACATGCTAGTACCTTGCTAATTGTGCTAAATCATGCTAGTAACATGTTAAGAACATGTTAATTATGCTAAAAAACGCACTACCAACATGCTAGTAACTTGCTTATCGTGTTAACAACTGTTAGTAACTTGTTAATTATGCTAGTATCATGTTACAAACTTGTCAACCATGTTAGAAACATGTTAGCAACATGCTAGTAACTTGCCAATCATGCTAAAACGTGCTACTGACATGCTAAGCATGTTAACAACCTGCTAGTACTATGCTAATCACACAAGAAACATGCTAATGACATGATAATCATGTTAACAACATTCTAACTTGCAAATCATGCTAACAACATGCTAGTAACTGGCTAATCGTGCTAGCAACAAGCTAGTAACATGCTTATCATGTTAGAAACATGTCAGTAAGATGTTAATACTATTAGAAACATTTTAGCAACATGCTAATCATGCTAACAACATGCTAGCAACATGCTAATAAGATGTTAATTTTGCAAGAAACAAGCTACTCATGCTAAAACATGCTACATCAACTTTCATACTTTTACAACTGCTTCAAACTTTCAGGCTAGTCTTTCTCAAGCCAACTCAAAGTTTTCAAATTTTATTTGTCTAGTTATGATTTAAAAGTCAAATACTGCATCATTTCATGTTTTCAGCATCTCAGAGAAGTTGTAATTATTTTAGCATGTTTTTGTAGGGTGGACTGAAGGCAGTGGTCTGGACCGATGTTTTCCAGACAGTAGTGATGTTTACTGGTCAGCTGGCCGTCATCATTGTGGGCGTTCATCAGGCTGGTGGTTTGTCTGATGCCTGGGCGAAAGTCAGAGATGGTGGACACATCTCTGGGATTGAGTAAGTTCGCTATAAATGGTTAAAACTGCAAATAAACTGGTAGGCAGCATGTTTAATCACCAGGCCGCTCCAGGGCGAGTCACTTTGAATGAACACATCTAATAAATCAAGGCTTTTCAAACTTTTTGAAGCCAAGGACCTCTAAATATGACGACAATCTCCTTTTCAGGTTAGGCAGCTCTTTATTTAGATGTATAAAGTCATTTTATAGTATAATAATATCCATAATTAAATAATTGTTTTTTATTTTGTCATTGAACTAAACCAACAGCAAATAATGAAAATGTTTACTTACTTACTTATTTAATATTTCATCTGAAAGTATTTTGATTTGTTTGCACCTTCAGATTCCAGATTTTCAAATATCAAATTAAGCTTTCCATACATCAATGGAAAGCTTATTTTGATATTTGAAAATCTGGAATCTGAGGGTGCAAACAAATCAAAATACTTTTCTTTTCAGGCTTTTCTTTTCAGAATTTTGAGTTTAAATCTCGCAATTCTGACTTGTTTCTCCCAGAATTGCGAAAAGGGTGAAATATAAAGTCAGTTACTTTTTTTTTTTTTTTTTTGATCCTGTGGAAAGAATAAGCATCACTGATACTTAACAAATCCCTAATGCAAGTATCTCGTCGTGATATCATTTTGAAACTCAAATTCACTTCTCATGTTGACTGACTGTGTCTGTCCAGCCTGAATCCCGACCCAACGGTACGACACACGTTCTGGACGCTAGGTGTTGGAGGAGTGTTTCTGATGCTCTCTCTATATGGAGTGAACCAGGCTCAGGTTCAGAGGTACCTCAGTTCTCGTACAGAGAAAGAAGCCGTCATGTAAGTGCTCCTTTTACCCACTTACAGACCCCTAAGGCTCTCAGATGAACGTATGAGTCATAAAACATCATCTGTTCTCCTGCAGGTCCTGCTATATGGTGTTTCCTTGTCTTCAGGTGGCTTTAATGCTCAGTTGTCTGATGGGGCTGGTCATGTACGCTTGCTACGGAAACAACAGCCCATTAAAACAGCAGTACATCACATCCAAAGACCAGGTTAGCAGGACCAAACAACAGTAAATTCTAGAATTCTAGAAAATATAAATAGTGAATTTATATGATGTGTTTTGACGTCACAGATGGTGCTCTATTTTGTCATGGACATGTTACAAAACTTCCCTGGACTTCCTGGATTGTTTGTGGCCTGTTTGTTCAGCGCATCACTCAGGTAGCAGCGTGATTACTGAAGGGATCATATTTCACAGATCATATTTCAGTTAAAGAACAATGACTGTATTATAAGATCTTCTCCTACAAGATACTTCTAAGCCTGCAATAAAAAGTATAGAAAGTGTACTTATTTGTATATGCAAATGAGACATTCTCCTTCTCATTCACAGTACAATATCCTCAGCTTTTAACTCATTAGCCACAGTGACTATGGTGGATCTGATCAAGCCCCATTTCTCAATGACGGAGGCCAGAGCCACTCTGCTGTCAAAGCTGCTGGGTGAGACATTATCTTCAATGCTTATCTCTTCATTTAAAATGATTTCTGTCTTTCCGCTGATGCACAGTGATAGAATATGTTTCCTCTGGTTTCCCCTTTACTCAAAAAGATCAAATGAAGCTTTCAGTGAGCATGTTTATAATGCATGATTATATTTCTCATCCAGCGCTGGCATATGGGATTATATGTCTGGCTATGGCTTATGTCGTGCATTTGATGAACAGTTCAGTTCTTCAGGTAAGCATGCATGCTTTTATAAGCAGTGGGGTCATTCTATAATTAGGGGTACATTTAGCATTTGACAAAAGTTTTACTTTTTTCCAAAAACCCACACATGAACTTACATAGCTGCTTTGAAACAGTCTATATTGTATGAAGTGCTATATAAATAAAGGTGATCTGTAGAAATATGTGCATAAAATGCCATCTATGTTTGCTACTTTTCACCATGTTACCTTTACTGGGTAACAAAGTTGACAAGTAACTTAGTTGACATTTTTAGTGTTTTGGGGCTATACTCAGCATAGAAGCCCAGAACTACTGAGTATATGGTATGTTTAGAAATATGTTTTCATAAACAAAATATACGTTTTAGTTAAATTGTCTTGTTTGCAGCAATAATACGTGTGTAACACAGTTGACAGTCAATTAATCCACTCTTGTCACAGGTTTAACCAATATTAGCGGAAAATGAGAGAACATAACTTCTAGTGTTTCATCCATGTGCTTCTAGAGGAAATATTATCATACTGTGCAAATTATGTGAGAATGGGACAAACCATTCCTTTTTGAGGGGGTTTCTAGTGGGTAACTTAGTTGACAATGGTTTTTCGGACACAAATAAAACAAGTTATATCACAATAAACACTTATTATTTTTGAAGGACACACCCAAATGTCTTCATAACCTAATCTAACTGAAGGCAAAACTATGAAATTAATTTATATTTGAGGTCATGTTAAAATGCAGAGTAGAATGAGCAACTTTGTGAAATCAGACAGCTGAATACCAGGTTTGTATGTGATATGAACATCATTTTTTAACAAAAGATATGGCTTTTTTAACATACAGTAGTGTGATTGGGAAAAGTATAATTGTGTATTAGAAAATTAAGCATCAGGCTTTATATTGATGAAAATATATTAAAAATATTACACAATTATAGAATGACCCAGTGATGAATTTATAGCAGAATTTATAATCGGCTTATGTTAAGAAATCAAAATATATCCTGTGTTAAATCAGAACTATCAAAACGTCCTTTATAGTCAAAAAAGTTTCTTTAGATTATTAAAATGACCTTGGAAATTTGGAGAAAATTGACTCTTCCCCAGGGTATCCAAGATGTAGATGAGTTTGTTTCTTCATCAGATTTAAAGAAATGTAGCATTACATCACTTGCTCACTTGCAGTGAATGGGTGCCGTCAGAATGAGACTCCAAACAGCGGATGAAAACATCACAATAATCCACACCAGTCCAGTCCATCGGTTAACATCTTGAGAAGCCAAAAGCTGCGTTTGTAAGAAACAAATGTTTTAACCTCAAAACCTAGTCTAAAAGAGCTTATAATCCATAGTATTGTTTTCTCCGGTGAAAAAGTGGTTTTGTCTGAATCAGGAGAGAAATATGCACATATCAAGCAAATAAACCAATTTTTAAACATTTTTAAGTGGATTTTGATGTGAAACGACAACAGAAGGTTAACTTTTTCACTGAAGGAAGCCTTATTATGGATTATGGGTTTGTATTTTGACCAGAAGCGAATGTTGAAACTTTGAAATGCCTTAATGATGGATTTGTTTTTTATAAACGTGCAGCTTTTCACTTTTCAAGATGTTAATTGATGGACTGGAGTGGTGTGAATTACGTGTGGGTTATTGTGATGTTTTTATCAGCTGTTTGGACTCTCATTCTGACGGCACCCATTCACTGCAGAGGATCCATTGGTGAGCAAGGGATGCAATGCTACATTTCTCAAAATCTGTTCTGATGAACAAACTAAATCATCCACATCTTGGATGACCTGAAAGTGAGTAAATTGTCATACTGTAGTTGTGTATTTCACTTTAAGGCCGCTCTCAGTATCTTCGGGATGGTTGGTGGGCCGCTGCTCGGTCTGTTCTGTCTCGGCATCTTTTTCCCATGTGCAAATAGCATTGTAAGTTCCCTTCTTCCTTTCATCCAACCATCATTCAATACATGCATCAGTCCACCCACATGAATAAGGAAGTTTTCTCTCTTTGATTCAGGGAGCTGTAACAGGACTTGCCGCAGGTCTGATCATGGCATTCTGGGTTGGTATTGGTGGCTTTTTGTCTCGGATGCCCAGTTCTGTACAAGTTCTTGCCCTTAACTCTACTAACACCATACCAGGTGCCCCTGAAAACATCACCGTCACAGCCGTGCCTGCTGTCATAGATCCTGCCAGGTGATTGTAGATCGGTACAAGTGTGCACTGTAATGTGTGTGTGTGTGTGTGTGTTCATATATAGGAAAAAAATTAAATGCTTTTCCTCATGTTCCAACAGACCCGTAGGGCTGAATGGATTATATTCTCTGTCATACATGTGGTACAGCGCTCTCAACTCCTCCACCGTGGTGCTCATCGGACTTATTATCAGCTTCATGACTGGTATGAAACATTGACCTAAAGAGCTTCTGATAGTGTTTGTTTAGAACGCGACATTAAAAGTGTCTCAAAATTGAGTTGCTTGGTGATTAGAGGTTTGGTATTACTTTTCTAAATAATTATTAGACTTAGAAATTTAGTATTGTTGACGATAAAATAGGTGGGAAAAAAATCACAATTAAACTGAAGGAAGGACCCAGAAAATTACAAAGAAAATGCAACTGGACATGCAAAAGCCTAGCAATAGCTCAGCAAGAATGCAGAAACTGCATACACTGAAATAATTAAATATTGCATTGTGTTAATGTTAGCAGATGCAATAGCTAACATGAGTGAACTAACAACTAGCTATATATATATATATATATATATATATATATATATATATATATATAGTTGTTCAAGTTAGTGCATTAATGGTGACACTTTGCAGTAAGGTCCATTAGATAACATTAGTTAACATGAACTAAGAAAGACCAATACTTCTACACCAGCTATTAATTTTAGTTCATGTTAATTTCAGCATTTACTAATGCATTATTAAAATTAGAAGTTGTTAACATTAGTTAATGCACTGTAAACTAACATGAACAAATGAACGACTGCATTTTTTTAAACTAACATTAACAAAGTTGAGTAAATAGTGTAATAAATGTATTGTTCATTGTGTGTTCATGTTAGTTAATACATTAATATTAACTAATGGAACCTTATTGTAAAGTGTTAAGCTTGCTTAAAATAAAAGGTAATTGCGACTTTTTATCTCACAATTCTGGCTTAATACTACAATTCTGAGAATTGCAAGAAAAAAGTCAGAATTGTAAGATGATTGTTATTCTGTGGTTTTAAAAATGTGTTAGTAAATGCTGAAATTAACATTGAGTAATATTAGTAAATGCTGTAGAGGTATTCTTCATTGTAAGTTCAAGCTAACTAATGTGTAGTAAACTAAATGGAGTTAACATGTAGTTAACTAAATAAAACCCTATTGTAAAGTGTTGCCATAAAGCTGAGATAAAATATAAATACTAGATGAAAAACCTAAATGAACATGGCAACTAACTAAAATAAGTTGAAGTACTAAAATTACAAAAAATGAAACTGAAAAAATAAAATAAATAAAAATAAATAAGCAGAAATATAGAAATATAATAAAAATGACAAAAAGCAACAAAATTACTAAAATTAAAATGAACACTGAAAATAGTATAAAAATCATACTAAAATATGGAAGCTTTTTTCCACCACAGAATAAAAATCATCTTACAATTCTGTCTTACAAAAAGTCACAATTACCTTTTATTTTAAGCAAGCTTAACACTTTACAATAAAATTCCATTAGTTGATATTAATGTATTATCTAACATGAATGCACAATGCACAACACATTTATTATACTATTTATTTATCTTTGTTAATGTTAGTTAATAAAAATACAGTCGTTCATTGTTTATGTTAGTTCGCAATGCATTAGTAAATGCTAAAATTAATTAAGATTAATAAATGCTGTAGAAGAATTGTTCATTCTTGGTTAATTTAACTAATGTAGTTAACTAATGTTAACTGATGAACCTTATTGTAAAGTGCTACCAAATACACTGGTAGCAGCATATGAAAACACACAGAAAAATACCATTTTCTAATTTATATATCTTTTCTTCTACACGTTTTTCAAGGCCCAACAAAAGGAGACGATGTGGCCTCCGGCACAGTGTATCCTGTGATGCAAAGGGCACGATCCCTTCTGCACAAGCTTGTGAAACCGAGCACTTGCTGTACGGCTCCTCCTGCGCACACGGTAAGACTGTCTTATGACTTTACAGTACAATGTATTACTGCTTTAGGTGAGTTTACTCTAGTAAAACTGCTTCTAGGAGATGGATGGTCATAAGGAAATGAATGGAAACGTAAAGGAGGATGCTGGAACTGAGGAAGAGACAGACACATTTCTCCCATCAGATCCAGTTTCTCCCCTGGAGCAGGAGACCTCCGTATAGCAAAAACAACAAGAACAGGTTATCTTGCACGCTAGCACTGTGTGTTGTAAATATGCTGTATATTGATGGTGTCAGTAATGCAAATTACAGAGATGTGTGCCTGTAATTATTCTGAACGAAAAGGTTTGCCTAGGTGTACATTTTTGTAATAGACTGTATATTTCTGTCACATTTGTATTGTTTTCTATGTGTATAAAACCAATGAAAAGTTTTTACAACATGCACTAAAATGCCAATGCCTGATGTAAAGTACAAATCCAAAGGACAAAAAGAATGTTCAGCAGAGCCATTTTTCTAATAAAAGCACTTGTGCATCATGTGTTATTGCTGTTTTGGGTGAGTCTCACAAGTCTGTCTTATATTTCACCCTAAAATAAAAACAGAACATAAAAACATTAACTTTTTCATATAAGAATAAACTGTCAAAACAATGCTTTTCTGTTTTCACAGTATTGCAAAATGGAAACTGTGAGAAGAATTATCATGAAAATGATACTTTGCAAATAATCTAAGGCTGTATTTTCTTTTACCAAATCTTTATTTGTTTATGTATTTAATTAATTAAATTTAGGCTGATATGTGTCCTGGACACGTTCTTGACAAGTTACACATTTTAGAAAAGATGCTACATTAATATGAATTGAAATTGACATGTGTGCATATACATGCATACTGTACGTACTTTTGTATTAATAATACACTACCAGTCAAAAGGTTTTGAAGATTTTTAATGTTTTTTCTTCTGCTCACCAAGCCTGCATTTATTTGATCCAAAATTTTCTATTTGAATACATTTTAACAAGTAATTTATTCCTGTGATTCCTGTCACATGATCCTTAAGAATCTAATATTCTGATTCTGATATTCTCAAACAGCATTTATCTGAAATAGAAATCTTTTGTAACATTCTAAATGTTTTTGTCATTCCTTTTGATCAACTAAGCATCCTTACTTATTAAAAAATGAATTTCTATAATTTCTCCCCCCAAAAAATGGATCTTTCTGTTCATCAAAGAATCCTGAAAAAAATCTACTCAACTGTTTTAAATATCGATTGATATTGATAATAACAAAAATGTTTCTTGAACAGCAAATCAGCATATTAGAATGATTTCTAAAGGATCATGTGACTGGAGTAACGATGCTAAAAATGTAGCTTTGATCACATGAATAAATTACATTTTAAAATATATTCAAATAGAAAGCACTTGTTTTAAATAGTAAAAATATTTCAAAATTTAACTGTTTTGTACTTTGGAATAAATGCAGGCTTGGTGAGCAGAAGAGACTTTAAAAAAACGGTAAAAATCTTACTGTACAAAAACTTTTGACTGGTAGTGTATGTTATTATAAAATAAAAAAATAATTTACATATAGACACATTTTTGTATTTATGCTACATATGCAATACATATGCATTGATAATGTTGCATACCTTAAAAGTCTGCATTTTTGTTTTAGTTAGGCCTATATTTGTCCAGCAGATGTCGCCAATGCGCAAAATCCACAAAAGGCCCTAAACGTCCATGTTTAATGAAAATATACCAAAAATACACAATTTGTGGTTCCTCAAATTGCTGCACAGGTGAGACCTCTAAGAACATTTTCAAGAGTACCAGCTGAAAAGTGAAAACAGCAGGCTACTGCTGTGCTTTATTAAAGCAGATTGGTCGAGATGATTTTAGGTTTTCACGGTCAGATGCTCAGCCGAGATGTCGTAAATGCAACTTTATAAACAGACAAATGTCATGCTGACATTTCAGAGTGCTATTTCTTGGCTAAATGTCAGTTCTTTAACTGAAAGATGGTGAGTCAACGGTCCAAAGACTCAGTGAATGGCATTGCAATAAAGCCTGCAGGAACTTCCTGCTAAATGAAGCTTTGAGCAGAACTTTCTGGTCCAATAAAGATGCCTGTTTATCTATCTATAGTGACTAAAGGATGCACTGTTTGGATGTTGAGTAACCAGCATACTTTTATGTTTTATGACTGACAGATTTGCATTGTAAAATAGATGTACGTTGTGATGATGCTGTGTTTGCATGAGCAAACTTACTTAACTTGACAGCATTGTCTTGTGTTTAAAGAGTTGGTTTCTTTATTTTTTTTTATCAGAATAGATTTGGAGAAATGTAGCATTTCAACACCAATAGAGCATTCCAACAACGATGGATCCTCTGCAGTGAATGGGTGCCGTCAGAATGAGAGTCCAAACAGCTGATAAAAGCAATAATCCACCAGTCCATCAGTTAATATCTTATGAAGCAAAAAGATTTGTGTTTGTAAGAAACAAATCCATCATTAGGATATTTTTAACATCAAACCATTGCTAAAAGTCCATAAAAACACTTCCTTTGTGGATTGCTTTTGGATTATTGTGATGTTTTTGGACTTTATTCTGACTACAGAGAATTCATTTGTGAGCAAGTGATGGAATGCTACAAATTCAAATTTTCAGGGAGATCATGTGTTGATGAATAGCTAAATCATAAAAACAATAAATGAAATAGCCTACTACAATATGTTACATATGAAATATATTTTGTTCATTTTTTGCATGTCATCATCCATCATCAGAAAACCAGGAAAATGTTGTTAAATTATTGAAATATTAACTTCAAATCTCTATGGAGACTCAAAGGGGTTTGGCGTATTATATACTGTTATAAATAGTACACAAAAATTAGCATAAAACATCACAGAAATGCACATGTCAGTAAAGTATGTGTCATTTCATAAAAATCATGAGGCCATGCAAAGTAAAATGCAAATACTGTTGTGCTATTTTGAGTATTTTTCTGTGTCCGGCGACTGTATGTACTTTTGTTTATAGAGTGTAAATGAATGAGCCTGCTGTTCACAGGGTCTGTTTCCTTGAGGCTTGATTCCCCAAACAACTGCATTTTACTGATATTCAAAGTAGCATCTGGGGGATGGTTACTCTTGAAAATTCTGTGGAGTTCAATACATTTTTTTTTTATTTGACCACAATGCATATTAGACTTCGGACCTAATGTTTCTTTCAGTTACAACGACAAAAAAATGCTTCTGTTTTAATGCTTGAAATAAGTTTTCTACACGATAAATTTAAGTGAAGCTGAAACGTTTTAATGGCCTTGTAGTATAATGATAATAAAAGATTAGATTTAACTTTTTTGTTTTCTCA
The DNA here is from genome assembly GCF_022985175.1 of Labeo rohita. Taxonomy (NCBI): domain Eukaryota; kingdom Metazoa; phylum Chordata; class Actinopteri; order Cypriniformes; family Cyprinidae; genus Labeo; species Labeo rohita. The sequence goes on from NC_066885.1 coordinate 4,242,889, forward strand.
CTATAGCCAAAGAACTGAGGCAAACCAGGGTATAAAAAAACCTGTAATAAAGTTTGACTAGTTAGGCCAGATAATGTTTATAACATGAACATGTACATGTTGCTTGTAAGCAAAATAAATGCAAATGAAGGTTGCATTGGAGACAAGAGATAAGCCATTCGTTGGACTTTACAGAACAGAAATGTGTCTTTGCTAAACAGAAATTGACGCAATGACGCAAATGACCAAAACATCTACGATGGTGCTATCTGATAACCAATAATATAGTAAGACATGTGAGTGGTGTTTGCCCCTAAAAAAACAGTGGTGGTTTCTTACTGTCTCGTGGGAAAAAAGTCTCTAGATTAAAGTTTCTAAAGTTACTAGATGTGACTAAATGTGCATCTGTGGGATTTTTGTTTCAGTTGTTTTATGGTAAAAACAGTGCATCTGTAACGATCTACAAGACTATATATATGTATATCTGATGTTACTTCATTAGTTTTACTTCAATTCCACATTTTCAGTCAATTTGAGTAGAAAACCAGTATTTTAAAATTTCACGTTTATCTCAAGGTGTTACATGTTGCCTCTTCAAAATAAAAAAAAAAGTGAAATTTACTATCAGTTTCTTGGTGAAATTTGTTATGAAGCAAATCTTACACCTCTTTTTTTCCTTGTGTGCTGGATTGATGGAAAAATTCAGAACAACAACCTAACTGAACTACTGTATTCATCTTATGACACGCTGGTAAAAGTTCATTTTTACCGTATTTTATTCTTTTGAAGTTTGTAAATTTATTTTTAAATGAAACTGTCTATATTTTGTATAGTGGGTCATATTTTGAGTCATGTGACCTGAATAAATGCAAATCAGGAGGCTTACTGGGAATATTCTTGAGCGGGTTATCATTCCATCCCCTAACATGGTCCGTATGGCCGCTTGAAGCTTTTTATGAAAGTCATCACTACAATAAAACTGCGCCCTGAATCCATGGGTCAATAATGCTGACAGGACTTAGAAGGCAAAGAGGTACGTTGACACATTTAATGAATGTTAGCCAGTGCTCTTCATATAAGCTCCACCAAATCAGCATATTAGAATGATATATCAGCAGCAAATGAGTAATAATGCTGAAAAATCAGCTTTGCATCAAAGGAATAAATTATACTTTAATAAAATAGAAAACCGTTATTTAAGTTATTTTATATAATATTATACAGTATATAATGTTTTACAATATTACAGTTTTTTTACTGTACTTTTTACCAAATAATTGAAGTACTGTTGATTATAAGAGCTTCTATTAAATAAAAAAAGCAATTTTTCAAACCTTCTTTTGACTGGTAGTGCATATTGCTGTGGTTAATTTATTATTCAAAAAACAAAACAAAACAATTATTCCAAACCTTTGACCGGTAGTGAATATAAAAGTATACTGCTGTGGTCAATTTATTATTTAAAAAAAAAACTTTGCTTTCAATACTTATTATATCCCTCCCTGTTAGCTTTTACTATTTTGGTAAAAGTTTAAATCGTTGTATTCATTTCTAGTGTTTAATATCTCCTTCAAATGAATCACTTGTTGTGTTTGCTAAATGAATACATGTAAATGTATTTTATTTTTGATGTCAGCGATGGAAAGCATATGTACATATTCATATGAATGACTGCGCTCTGTTCCATCCACCAGACATTTATGGTACAAAAATGAAGTTGTCTAAAGGCGTCATTCTCCTTTTTCTAGGATTGTTTTTTAAGGTGGGATAATATTGAATTATTATAAAAGTTCTTCAGTTATATAAACAATTTGTTATATTTAGCATTAACTCTTTAACACTTTTGTTTGATAGGTTGCTGTGGCAGGTGGTACGCATAGTTTTCTTTTTTTCTGGTCATTGTCAATAATAATCTATCGAATGCATATTTGTAAATATATTTACTTTTTCCATTAATTGTCGGCATGTTAGACATTCCAAGGAATTCCACACAGGTGTACTGGTTAGAGCTTGAAATCGAGTCATCGGTGTATGATAACTTCAGCGCGCTTCTGAAAGACCAGACACTTACAAAAATAACTGATGCATCTGTAACAGACATCACTATCACAACAGGTAAACAAACGTATAATAAAAAAGGTAGGCCTATTGGTAATTTTCTGCCAGTATAACATTTGTTAATTTTATGGACATTCCTAACCAAAAGCACAACACAATGCAAATTGTAATTCAAAATACGAGTAAAACCTGTACTGAAAATTGCTTCATATAAACATGGGCCATATTTTTGTGCATACAGAATGCAAATAAAATAACATTTAAATGGGTGCTTCCCTGTTGAGCATTAGAGATTTAAAAAAAATATATATGGGCTTAAGTAATTTTAAGGATGCATTTATATAAAAATCCATTACAGACTTTCAGCAATATACTCTGATTAATCAGAATTGTTTAAAATTAAACAAAAATGAGGTCAGTTCCTGGAGGATGGTGTTATTAAGGAACTGTCTTTTTTATCGTTAGAGAAAGAAAAAGAGAAGAAAATAATCTAAATTGATGGAAAATTATTTTTATAGTTAGGAAAAAAATATACACTGATTCCAAAATAAAAGAATGTTCCCCTAAATTCACATTTTGATTGAAGGATTTCAATTAAAGAAGAAAAAAAAAAGCAGATGTTTCTATGTTTCTAAATCAGTTTGTTAGTTTTTCATTGTATTTTTTAGTTAAATTCACTCCATGTTTACCTGATATTGTACTAAAAGAAAGCTAATACAATTCATTTATAAGGTACAATAATCCATCCAGTATATGATGGGGACCTGAAAATATACTGGAACTGATTTAAACATATGAAATATTGGTTAAGGAAAAATGATGGGCAGTTGCTACATTTCTCTTTAATCTATAATTGATGTTATGGACAAAAAAACTATAATGTGCTTGTTTGCAGAGTGCACATGGAATGAGATGTATAAGAATTGTTCATGCGCGTCAAACTACACAGGCAGTGAGGACATGTGCAAAAATGATAAATGCTGCAACAAAAACTGCTTGCAAAAACTTAATGACATCGCCGTGTGTCTGCCTGAATCAAGAGGTAAAGTATTGTTTGATATGGGTACAGGATTTCTTGCTGAAAAAGAAATTTAAAAACGTTCATTGAATACTGCGATTCTTATTTTTTCCAGTAAGCATTGATGGATATACTCCAATTGAAAATATGTCTTGCGAAGTTTTATGTAATCCAACGCAAAAAGGTTTGCCTGCTTATGACACTCTGGCAGAGAAAATTGCTAATTTGGTATGTACTGCTGAAAACCAACACAACACAACACAACGGTGCAAAAAAGGGGGAAAAGTTTTCCTGAAATCATTCGATTACATAACTGATTACATTTACACGACTCATCAAATTGTATTAAGGATTGCTTTTACATTCTTTTTTTTTCATTATGGTGTTTTATGTTTTACATTTTATGTTGTATAATTAGTTCAACACTGCATTATTGTGTTTACTCCTACTACACTCTTAAAAATGAAGGTGCTTCACGATGCCATAGAAGAACCTTTTTTGTCTAATGGTTCCATAAAGAACCTTTAACATCTGAAGAACCTTTGACTGAATGGTTCTTTGTGAAACCAAAAATGGTTCTTCTATAACATCGCTGTGCACCTTTATTTTTAAGAGTGTAGCCATTGTTTATGGAAAGGACAAATTGAAATTTGATGTGACCGCTTCCTATTTGCCTCCTGTAGGAACTGTAAAATATACAAGCACCATATTGTCATCCTGCAATGCCTAAAAATGTTGCTGTATTTAAGTTTTAGTTTGATTAACTTTAGCAATTCCAATCACTGGCATGTTTCAATTTCTTTTAGCTTGCAAAAGCATACAGCAAGCTGACATATTTTGATTCTCTGATTATCAACAGTTACAGGTAATCATGATAACAAACACACATAAAACACATTTAAATGACAGAAAATGTAATAACATTTTTGATTTAAAGGAGTGGCAGTGTGATTGCATCTTACACGGTACAGTTCATGAGTTCAGTCCCAATTAATGGATTGATTACTGTAGTCAGTGAATTGCAAAATTCGAAGCTGGTAACAACAGGTAACTTCTTTACTGTGAACTATTTCTTTCACTTGTTTAATTATTGCCAATACTTCAGACACAATGTTATGTGAATAAGTAGAGTTTAATACAGTCACAGCTTACTTTCTCTAAAGGCATCATCACTATTACGAGACTTCACAATCACACGATTGATACTGGCTCCTCGACAAGTATAACTTGCACTCCACCAGCAGAGCTGGAAGGGGTGGAACCTAAGTGGTACTTAAATGTGCAGAATAAATCGACAGAGATCACAGTAGGAGAAGAGGCCAACTTTACAAAAAACGGTTTGGAGGACACTGTTAATCTCAAAAACATTTCAGGAAGCTGGAAAGGTATGTTTCTGTACACATATGTAATCAAGATAACTGCATGACTTTGAAAGGATTTTTTTTTTACTCATTTTTAAATTAGGGCTGTCAATTAATCAGCGCATACAAAATAAAAGTTTGTGTTTGCCTAATATATGTGTGTGTACTGTGTGTAATTATTATGTATATATAAATACACACAAATTGATGCATATATTTAAGAGATGTACGTTATTTATGTACAAAATATTTGTATTTATAAATAATATAAATTCTATACAAATGATAATAAATACATTTACTTGTAAATATTTCTTAAATATATACATGAATGTGCTTGTGTTTATATACATTTATATATTACACACAGTACACACACATATTAGGCAAACTCAAACTTTTATTTTGTATGCGATTAATCGTTTGACAGCCCTATTTTAAATATTTCAGTAATTAAATATGAGGTCATTGATTTCAGCTTAATGGTGATGTGTGTAATTTCTTATGTTCAAACCTATCTAGGAAGAATTAAATGCGTGTACACAAGCGGGCCCATAGAACACACAGCAAGTACAGAGTTGGACATAGCACTTTTGCCAGAAATACAAGCTAAGAGCAGTCCCCAATTTCCTGATTGTAGAGATAATTCACCAAAAACGGTTGTTGTTGAGTGTAAAATTTCAAACGACACAGAAAATTACACGGTTACATGGAGTAATGATCGCTTCACAAACAAAGATCGAGGTAAGCATCTCATAACTATAACTAGCTTAAACAATGTGATGGAAAGATAAATATCTATTTGTATTTTTAAACACTATAATATTTTTTTTTATTACTGCATTCTCTAGAAGTCCAAGGGAATATTATCATTTATAAAGCAGAGGCGACCATATATTGTGCAGAGCCAAACAATGAAACAATATATGTTCAATGTACATTCACAAACAACAGAGCCAAATCCAACCGTTTAACAACCAAAACTGTGGAGATCCCCATCATTTTTCGTAAGTTTTAGTGCTGTTTAACATTTTGCCTTTGAAGAATTAAGATCATTTCCATATAATGGAAAAAGTCATTCATTCTTCCCCTCCGTTGAAGCTCTTAATTGGAATGCAAAAACACTGACTACAAAAATGACTTTTGAGATGAACAATGAATAATGATGCTATTTTATGAATTAGAATGACTTTTGTAGTTCTTTTTGTCATACAGTCATACAGGTTTGGAATGGCTTGATAGTAAACAAGGAGACAAATATCACTTTTGAGTGAACTAATATATGTTCCCTATCTGTCGTACACTCCGAGTTGTGTCGAGTTAGTGTACGACACTAGGGGTCGCTCTTGAGAGCCCAAACACCTCTGACAGTTTTGAGAAAGGCCAATGAAAATTGGGTGTGCAGATTTGCATAGCTGGCCACGCCCCGGACATCCGGGTATAATAGGGCAGCGTGTGCATCTGCTCACTCGTTCTGTTCTTCGGAGCCGAATGCAGCGTCTCTGCGTGAGATGCAGCAACATTCACCTCTCTCGTCGTTGGATCTGCAGCACAGACAGCGGTCTCTCCCTCTCTAGCACAGCCTGTGTTGTGAGAGTCCCCTGGGTGCGTCGACAGCGATCTTGAAGAGCAATCTTCCTTCTAAAGGGGTGATTTCTCTGATAGAGCTGGCACGGTAGGATTGTGTGTTGGTTAACATATCTTTCCCTCCGTGTCATCCTGGTTGCGGCTTACCTTCCCAAACGATCGACACGACCGTTGTGTTCAGTGTTGAGTTATGCTCACGCTGATGCAGCGCTTGTTGTTGACTCATGTTTTGCTTGCGAGAGCTCGATCATGGACGCGCTTGCTCGTCAGCCGCGTGCTTTACGTGAAGCCGCGGCTCACTCCGACTGCTTCCCGCTCCGGTCCTTCTACTTTCGGGTACGAGGCCGTTGCGATGTGCGTCGGTAACGAGCATTAGGAAGCAGGGAAGGCTCTGCCGGGTGAAAACCCCGCAAACCTCTCGCTCCTCGCGTCCCTCGATCCAAACGATCAACACGACCGTTGTATTCAGTGTTGAGATTCTCACGCCGATGCAGCGCTTGTTGTTGATTCATGTTTTGCCGGCGAAAACATGACCTGGGCGCACGAGCCGTATGCTTACGTTCCCGACTGCTACCCGCTCCGGTCCTTCTACTTCCGGGTACGAGGCCGTTGCGATGTGCGTTGGTGACGAGCATTACAAAGCAAGGAAGGTTTTGCCGGGTGAAAACCCCGCAAACCCCTCGCTTCGTGCGTCCCTCGATTGAGTTTCCGGACAAGTTTGTTAGTCTGTCTCAGTACAGCTGACTTTCTTATTCAGAACTCCTAATTGGGCGGAAATGGTTAGCGGCAGCATCGCTAAGGAAGGGCGTGAACTATTTGAAAGCAGAAACTTCAGCTGAGCAAGCCTCTACGGGGGACTGATTCTCAGTTTGAGGTGGATGCTAAAAAAAATGGCGGCCGTGCCTGAAACGGGCAGCCAAGAAGGGGCTGGTTAATAGACATCTGGGTAACGACCTGTACGCTCGTTTACAGTGTCTGTTTCCCGGAAGTACACGAGAAGTCGGTGAAATCGCGGAAAGCCCATTTTTAAAAAAAAAAAAAAAAAATGGTCAGAACGTGTTAAACCAACTTCTCCTCCTTCACCACTCTCGATGGGGGTCCAGCGAGGGGGTTTCAGAGGTTCCCCCAGGTGGAGGGGGCGATTGCAGTGTACTCCCTGCTAATTGCCGCCGCTTGTGGGATTCCTTCCAGAACTCCCGTTCAGGGCCTGTAAGTTCTTCCGGGCAAGGCTTACATGGCTTCTGGACAGGCTGCGTCCGCCTTACATACCATGGCCATCCTCTGGGCGTTCAGGCCGTGGCGTTGCGAGCTCATTACGAGGGTGGTTCCAACCTAGAGCTGTGAGTCGTGGCGCACGCTCTAGGAAGGGCGATGTCTACTTGTTGGTCCAGGAACGCCACCTGTGGCTGCACCTGTCAGAAATGCGGGAAATTTGAAGTCCGCTTCTTACCCCCCATTTCCCAGGTTTTTCCTTCTGGCAACACCGTGATAGAATTTGCAGCGAAAGTCCTTCACGGTAGGAGCAGACAGAGCCGCGGGTCAGGGCTCCGGTCCTCTACCCCCGACTAATCCTGTCTGTTCGTCGCCACGGACGTTCCCCTATAGAACTCCTGAGGCCCCGCGACAGCCGGGCCTCTGGCCTGACCGCCCAGCGGTCAGAGATCTTGTGGGAAGGTGGCAACACAAGCTTGTCGGTAGGCTTGCTAGAACCCTCGTTAGGCTTCTAGTTTTTCTTCTGACGAGCAATCCAGAGCAGGCGGGCTAGCTGACCCGTCCAGATCCACTCTCGACCCGGGGATGAGAGATGGATTCGGTACAAACTCTGCATAATGGCAAAGACACACCGCGCTCTTGGGGCTTCATCTCCAAACACGGCGTTCTCTGCCTTATTCAGCCACGACATTCCCATTCCAGGTACGTCGGGCATAGTTCCCTGAGACCTGAAGCTTCTCAGAACTACCTGACTTGGCTATGCAACTCAGGTTGCAAGGCATCCGCTAAGGTCTACGGCATTCTCTTATAAATCGACTCCGGGCAAGAATGCTATGGTCCCTTAAGCGGAGATCGCAGCCCCCCTGGGAAGGGTGCGATCGATCCTATCCCCTCAGCCAAAATGAAGGTAAGGGTTCGCCGACCCCTACTTCATTGTACCAAGATGGGTGGTTGACTCATACCAATCTTAAAACAGAGGTTTTTGAATCGGGCCCTTTCTCGAGCTCGCGTTCAAACATTAGCCCTTGAACACACATTCCTTGTGTGTCAGGGCTTAAGATTGGTTGATGGCATTGGACCTGAGCTACACGTACTATCATGTCTTGATCCTCCAAGACTCTGTCTTCGAGATCAGGCTCATCAGTACAAGGTTCCCCCTGCGGCCTATCCCTGCCGCCCTGCGCCTTTACGAAGGTAGCAGGGGCTGCCCTTGCCCCCCTCAGGGAAGTGGGCATCCTCATTCTCAATTATCTTGACGACTGGCTATTCCTAGTTCACTCGTGGGATATGGGTTGCGTACACAGGGACATGGTTCTCAACCATTGGCCCAGTTGGGACCTCAGGTCAACTGGGAAAAGAGCAAACTCTCCCCGGCACAGAGGATCTCTTTTCTCGGCGTAGAGCTGGATTCGGTTAGTATGTCTGCGCGTCTCTTCCCAGAGCGTGCACAGTCAGTTCTGAGGTGTGTGGCAACACTCCGATGCGGTCAGCGGTCCCCCTAAAACAGGTTCAGAGGCTCCTAGGGCACATGGCATCCTCAGCCGCGGTCACGCCGTTGGGTTTGATGCACATGAGACCGCTGCAGCACTGGCTTCATACTCGAGTCCCCAGGTGGGCGTGGCATCAGGGCACATCCCGTGTGAACATCACGCCATCGTGTCGCCAGACACCCAGCCCTTGGACAGACATTGTGTTCCTGTGGTCAGGTGTCCCCTTGGAACAAGTGTCCAGACGCATCGTTGTCACCACAGATGCTTCCAAGATTGGCTGGGGTGCCACCTGCGACGGGCAGGCAGCTTCCGGGGTCTGGACAGGCCCCCGACTGTTCTGGCACATAAATTGTCTGGAGTTGTTGGCAGTGCTTCTAGCTCTGAGGAGGTTCCGGCCTAGGATTCAGGGCAAGCATGTGTTGGTCAGGTCCGACAACACTGCGACTGTGGCCTACATCAACCACCAGGGCGATGTACGCTCCTTTCGCATGTCACAACTAGCCCGCCGTCTCCTGCTCTGGAGTCAACACAGACTCAAGTCTCTACGTACCACTCACATTCCAGGCGGAACCAATCGTATAGCCGATTCCCTGTCATGACAGGTTTTGCTCGGAGGCGAGTGGAGGCTCCACCCCCAGTCGGTCCAACTGATTGGGATCGATTCGGCCAGGCAGAGATGGTTCTCTTTGCCTCACCGGAATCCACCCACTGCCAGTTGTGACATGGTCTGACCGAGGCCCCCCTCGGGTTAGACGCACTGGCACACAGTTGGCCGAGGGGCTGGCTCAAGTATGCGTTTCCTCCAGTGAGCCTCATCGCACAAACTTTGTGCAAAGTCAGAGAGGACAGGGAACAGATTCTCTTGGTGGCCCCCTTCTGGCCCAACAGAACCTGGTTCTCAGACCTGGTGCTCCTGGCATCAGCCCCTCCCTGGTGCATTCCTCTGAGGGAGGACCTCCTTTCTCAGGGGAAGGGCACATTCTGGCACCCGCGCCCCAATCTTTGGAACCTCCACCTATGGTCCCTGGACGCGACCAGGAGGACTTCAGAGACCTTTTCCTTCAGTGGTAAACACACTTCTACAGGCAAGAGCCCCCTGACGGCTGTATGACTTAAAGTGGCGCATCTTGAGAACTGGTGTTCTTTCCACGGGAGGGACCCACGGAGCTGTGGTATCGAATCAGTGTTATCCTTTCTCCAAAAGGGCCTGGACAGGCACCTATCTGCATCTACACTCAGGGTTCATGTCGCAGCCATATCAGCTAACCATGACCTGGTGGGCGGCAGATCGGTGGGGAAACACGATTCGGTATCAGGTTTCTGAGAGGAGCTCTGAACCCTCCTCGGCCGCATCTAATCCCCTCTTGGGATCTTGCTGTGGTTCTCCAAGGTCTACAACAAGATCCAATTGAGCCCCTTCAGTCAGTCGAACTCGATGCTCTCTCCTTAAAGACGGCTCTTTTTGACTGTGCTCACTTCCATCAAGAGTGGGAGACCTCCTGGCCCTCTCCGTGAACAGTTCGTGCCTGGAATTCGGACCAGCGGATTCTCACGTTGTCTTGAGACCCCGGCCTGGATACGTGCCCAAGGTCCCCACCACTCCCTTCAGAGATCAGGTGATGACCTTGCAAGCTATTCCTCTCAGGAGGATGACCCCAACCTGACCTATGTTATGCCCAGTCCGTGCCCTGCGCATCTACATGGAACAAACTCAGCCCTTGAGATGTTCGGAACAGCTCTTGTCTGTTACGGAGGACAGCAGAAGGGGAAAGTTGTCTCCAAGCAGAGGATCTCCCACTGGCTGGCAAACGCGATCTGGATGGCCTACCGGGCCAGAGGCCTACCCTGCCCTCTGGAGGTAAGAGTCCATTCGACTAGGGGCGTTGCTGCCTAGGTAGGTTTCCTGAACGCGAACCCTGGGCACCATTCCATCATTGGCACTCCTGACGTAGCAGAGTTTGGCGGAGGAACTTGTTACGAAATCTCAACGCAAGGTATGGTTACTTCTCTAACTCTTGGTTGGATTTGTGCCCCATATGTAGTGGCTCCTCATGTAGTGGCCCCATGTGTGTATTTTCCACCTATAACTCCTGTGGTGCGGTGTTTTCCCCTGAAGACAGGTTTGTCTCTAGGGCCTGAGTCAGGTTGTCTCCCCGGGTGTGAGACCCACCTCAGGTCCCATATTTAATGATGTCACTTTATACCCCCCCTTTTGGGCAGGTTGTGAACTCCGTAGTGCCTTTTCCTTCGGGAAACCGGCACTTCCCCAACGTTCTCAGACACTCAGCCGCTCCACTGAGGAAGGCCCGGCTGCGGGACACTGCTGTAACAGGTCAGTCTTGGACGTTGGATGGTCACGACGAGGTGAGCTGCACTTACGTTAACACGTTGCCCTGTTACACTTGCGCTTATCACTCGTGACGCGGCCAGACATGTGGCGTGTTTTTACGGGGACCCCTAGTGTCGTACACTAACTCGACACAACTCGGAGTGTACGACAGATAGGGAACGTCTCGGTTACGTATGGTAACCCTCGTTCCCTGATGGAGGGAACGGAGACGTTGTGTCTCCCATGCCACATCTCTGGTCCGCCTCTGAGTGAGCTGAGACGCTCGGCTCCTCAGATCAGAACGAGTGAGCAGATGCCCTATTATACCCGGATGTCCGGGGCGTGGCCAGCTATGCAAATCTGCACACCCAATTTTCATTGGCCTTTCTCAAAACTATCAGAGGTGTTTGGGCTCTCAAGAGCGACCCCTAGTGTCGTACACTAACTCGACACAACGTCTCCGTTCCCTCCATCAGGGAACGAGGGTTACCATACGTAACCGAGACGTTATTGTATATTGATGAATGGCTAAATTACTTTGTTTTTTCCAAACAGATGCCTAGTATACTTATGAAAGACTAGTAATTGTTTTGTGAATTTTTGAATTGTAATAATGAAAACAAAAATGATGAGAAAAACAAATTTGTTGTATTTCATTCCATTAAACAGCCCATTCATCATACTGTGAGTCAGACAATGAGTGGCCCTTAACAAAAGACAAATGTGAGGCCATTTTATCCTGTAAGAACACTGCTGTTGGACTGAGAAAGAGAATGTGCTTAAACAAAGTGTTGCAACCCGAAATCTCTACTTGTGTGAATGAGGACCTGCATGGCATTAAAAAGGATATAGAGGTATCATTCTTTAGTATTCATGCACTTAATTCGTCATTGCTAGACAGATTTACTCACATGACTGAATACTTGTTTTTTTTTTTCTTTCACAATAACAGATCTTAAATAAAGGCATTGGCCTTATTAAGAACGATGCAGAAAATCTTTTCAAGCGAATACAGCAGTCAACCACAGTGGAGACATTCAACTCATTTGCAAATATTAATGAATCTGTAGTTATTTTGGATGCCATTAACAAAGTATCTAAACAGCAGTCAAATCAATGGAATGATACTATTATGTCTGTATGTATGTTTTCTCTTAAGCTTCCTTGTAACATTATGTGTTAACCCTCTTATTAACATTTAACTGCTCTTTAAAATCTTAAGTAATAGTTGTGACCTTCGACCACAAAACCAGTCATAAGTAGCACAGGTATAATTGTAGCATTAGTACGATACATTGTATAGGTCAAAATATCCATTTTTCCTTTATGCCAAAAATCATTAGGATATTATGCCAAAATGTGGCATCCAAAATATAAGAGCTTAAGGGGCTTCATGTTCAATGAAGATATTTCCTACCATAAATATCAAAGCCTAATTTTTGACTGGTAATATGCATTGCTAAGAACTTCACTTGGACAGCTTTAAAGGCAATTTTCTCAGTATTTACACCCTCAGATTCCAGATTTTCAAATTGTTGTATCTCGGAAAAATATTGCCAAATGTCCTAACAAACTATACATCGATGGAAAGTTTATTTATTCAACTTTAATATAATGTTTATATCTCAATTAAAAAAAAAATTGACCCTTATTACTGGTTTTGTAGTCCAGGGTCACATCTGGTTTGGGAACAGGGCTATTGTCAGATCTATTACAATAGCTTGGTGAAGTAACACAATGCATGTGAAAAGAAATATTTTAGAGCTTCGTAAGTATTTTACAGTTTTCTTCAATCGCTTTGGCTCATTTTTCAAACAAACCCAACATTCCCAAAACTGGAATGCAGTTGTCACTACTGGTTTATGCCTATGCTTGCAGACTGTAGGAACTCACCCAAAACATTTACTTCATGTTTTAGCATTTTTTGTTAATGTGTCAGTAAATTGGCCTTTTTCTGACATCAGACTGGTCACAGAAAAAGATTGTGAACATTTGCATGTATACAGTATATTTATTTTTGTAGCATGAAAACATTTATGGACTAAACATGTACAACAGATTTTAACAGCTGAATGGATCATTTTGTGTGTTTATTTTGTGATGGAATTTTTTTGAAGTTTTATAGAGTATAACAATCAACTCATCAGTTCTGATCAGCAAGCCATGTGCAAACTCAGATCTGGTGTGAACAAGAGAAACTAATTCAGCTTGAGGTTTTAAGAAAAAAAGAAAAGCCGAAGCGATTGTAATATTTAGAGAAACTTAAAACAACAATACACAAAGAACTCAAAGGACGAAAAAATCCTATTAAAAACATTTTTTACTGGAAACATGTCAAAAATGAACTCTAATTACTTAGAAACATTAATTCAAAATGGAAAATAATCAAATTCCTGTGCTTGCTCCAAGTCTAATTGCATTTCACTTTCTTCTTGTTTTTACATTACAGGACTTTGTCAGCACTATAAGCAACACTTTGAATGACACAAATGTCTGGAAAAATCCTAAAACTGAAGACACAAATTTATCTGTATCATATCTAAGGGCCACAGAGGAAACAATAAACAACTCAAATCTGACCTTCAATGACTATTCCAAAAATGAAAATGTTAAACTTGTGGTCTGTAATAACTCCAATGCGGCACTGTGCGGTGCCTTTAAAGTCAATGTCACCGCAGACAGTAAGGTTGTTGTCGTTGGATTCCGGAACCTTAATGAAATTTTACCAAAGTATAATGGAAGTGATACGTTAGAGACCACCATCGTGTCAGTCATCACTACAAATAATGCCACTGAGAGAAATTCCACCTCTGTTCAGCTGAGTTTTGATTACGCTAAAAAAAGAATTCGGAATCATGAAATGTATTGTGTTTTCTGGGATGAAAATGAGAATGCATGGTCTTCAAAGGGGTGTAAATGGGGCGGTGCAGAAAAGCCAGAGTTGTGCACATGTGAACACAACTCTGCGTTCACCATACTGATGTCCAAAACGGCAGAGACCCTACCGTACATGACGGAACTGACCTACGCTGGCTTAGGAATATCCATCGTCTCACTTGTTCTGTGTTTAATCATTGAGTTTTTGGTATGGGATACAGTTGTAAAATCAGACATCGCCAATTTTCGCCACGTGGCCTTAGTCAATATCTGTTTATGCTTGCTGTTTGCACACTGTGGATTTTTGGCATCTGCCGATCCGAAGGCAATCTCCCCACAATGGTGCTCCATCCTTGCAGTACTCGAACACTTTTTTTTCCTCGCCGTCTTCTTCTGGATGCTGTGCTTGAGTCTCGTGCTTCTTCACCAAATGATATTTGTCTTTGATCAGCTGAGGAAAAAGGTTTTTTTGGCATTATCTATCACTGTTGGTTATGTATGCCCAATAATATGTGTAGCAACAACCTACATTACTTTCGGCGGTAAAGAAGATGAATACTATTCCAAAGATACTTGCTGGCTTGTATATCGGGGTATGTTGAAGGGCTCCATCTTTTCCTTTGTGATTCCTGCCTTAACTATTGTGATGGTAAACCTTTTCACGCTGGTTGTGGTGATTATGAAGATAGTCAGTCCTACTGTGTCTGAGTCAAAGGCACGGGACCAAAAGGACGTTGCCAGGAGTATGATTAAGACAATAGTCTTCCTAAGCCCTGTCCTCGGATTAACTTGGCTCCTTGGGATTTTGGTGCTGTACCTTGACCTTACACAAAAACCTTATGCCCAAATTGTGGGCTACTCATTTACATTGCTCAACTCACTGCAGGTAAGGGTCAAGCATCAAACACTTTGTTTATGTGCTCATTCATGCATGTACGTTAAAATATTTTGCTGTATTTCATTACAGGGCTTTTTGATACTGCTGACAAACTGCCTGGGAGAGAAAAAGGTAACTATGGGCACTACACGTGTCCTTAATATGACTGATCATAATTGTCTTAAGAATTTAAGCTGAAAATATAACATTTAACCACTTTCATTCACATCAGTCATGCTCAATATAATGATATTTTTATTTTTCCCAAAGGTTTTTGATGCACTTCAGAAGCGTTTCCAGTCCAAGGTTAGTATGTGCGAAAGAAGTGTATGCATTTACTAATGCAAAAAGCATTACGAAAACTGAAATAAAATGTGAAATAACAACTCACATTCCCACATTTTCTTACATTAGCCAACAGTGCAGTCTAAAACTCAAATCTCAACTAAAGCGACATCTTCAAGTATCACGAACTAAAGACAGAACCAATTAAAGGTAAGTTACATTTGTGCTCTTGAGAATATTTTATTTAGCGTCTACATACTGTCTAATGTTATTTTTATTCCAAATCAGCATGTGAATATTTGAGTCGGTGCCTTTTTGAAAGTACTGAGAAGAGAAGACATGAAACTCGAGGGAAAACTTCAGGGATTACCTTCTGGCGCATTCAGCTACATGATATTGTAGCCCAGGGGATATATTTATATTTAGATGTTATCATGTTACCACATCAGATTATTAATGCATTTAGGGTGAATGAGTTCATTTTTCTTTTTCTTTCTGAAAATGGTTTATTCAGTTTTATGTATATTCATGTAAATATAATTATGCTAGTATGTCTGTAGCCTACATGGTATGACTCAGAACAGGTGAAAGTCTTAGATGAATTTAGTGAATGAGTTCATTTTTCTATTTGAAAATAGTTCAGTTTTTGTGTATGTTCATCTAGTATATTTAGTCTGCTTTTTCAAAACTGCTGACAGTCGTACATGAATATTAATTTTGGCATGTCATTTTACTGTCCTCCAACAATACTTTCTTTTATATTTTACATTTTATGTAGATCTACAACAAAATTTGCAGATATTGCCTATAAGCATTCATTAGTATCCATTAGTTTGTATTTGCTTTTTTGTCATAATAAAACCTACTTTTTAATGTCTTGTATTTTTGGCTTCTTTTCTTTCTTGTTCCCATTCTTCATCAGTGTCATCTAAGGGCAGCCCATTTAACTTTGCCTTTTGCCTGTAGTTTCTGCTCTCAGCCTCGGCCCTGAAAGTACAGAGAACACCACGTTATTGAACATCTTGTAACTTCTTTGACTAAACAGCATCAGAAAATGCCAGGAAACAGTGTATAGACTCAAGCCTAACCAATAAAAACTGATTATTTCACAACCAAACAACAGATTCATCATACTTTTCAAGAAAACGAACACAATCTTCATGTCCATAGATTTCAGCAATCCTGACAGGTTTATCGCCAGAGGAATCCTCCTTGTCTACAGGTGCATGGAGGGAATGAAGGAGTCGTAGTACTGCTAGTTTTCCAGACTCCGCTGCAAAATGTGCAGCCGTCCATCCATTGTCCGTCCTCAAACAAGCCCTTGCTCCATTTTCAATCAGTATCCGAACCACTTCTGTTTGGCCTTAAACAAGATCAGAGATTGCCTGGTGTTATCATCACACATCAACATGAAGTTACAAGACTTTCACACTACTAGTCTGTTGAATTTCCATTGGTAATAGACAGTGTTGGGGGTGACGCATTGCAAGTAAAACGAGTTAATCAGATCATTTTTTTTAAGTAACTAGTAAATAAACACATTACTTTTTAATTGACAAGAAAATATCGAAGTTACTTTTCCAAATAAGTAACGCCAGTTACTTTGTTTTCCCGTTTATTGACTGACAGCTCTCATGTTGCCATGTTGAGAGAAATCAGGTGTAACTGCAGAGCTGTTTGTGTGCACAGTGTAAATATAATTGTGACAGTACTTTTAGACTAAATTTTGAATCTCACTTGCACAAAAACAGAGTATTTTCTCAAAATGAATATAAATCAATGTCTTTGCTGCTGACCTTTGGTGATTCAATTCACCCATACTATAAAAATAAAATTAAATAAATACTAACTAACATTTGTGACCCTGGACCACAAAGTCATAAGTAGCACAGCTATATTCATAGTAACAGCCAGCAATACACTGTATGGGTCAAATGATTGATTTTTCTTTTATGCCAAAAATCACTAGGAGATTAAGTAAAGATCATGTTCCATGAAGATATTTTGTAAATTTCCTACCATATATATCAAAACTTAATTTTTGATTAGTAATACGCATTGCTAAGAACTTTATTTGGACAACTTAAGGCAATTTTCTCAATATTTTGTTTGTTTTTTGCACCCACAGAATCCAGATTTTCAAACAGTTGTATCTTGGCCAAATATTGTCCTATCCTAACAAACCATACATTAATGGAAAGCTTATTTAGCTTTCAGAATAAATTATGACTGGCTCAAATATGGCGTTAGCATCACACATCAACAAGTTACGATAAGACTTTCATATCACTAGTCTGTTGAATTTCCATTTGTAATAAACTATTCAATTATAAGAAAGATTGTTTTTTATACATTTTTAATAGAACAGCACTTTTTGGTCCCTAAAGGAGACTATAACCTGCCTTTGGATGCTGCCCAGTGCAGCGGGGTCTTCTTGTTCCAGTCTAAGTCTTTCTGATTAGGGTCACACGAATTTTTTTTCACAATTTGTTCCACTAGATCATAATCTCCAGCAGCTGCTGCCTGATGCAACTCTGTCATCTTTTTTCAGTCGGTAACATTAAAACTGTTTACAACCGTCAAACTGTGTAATTCGGTTTACTCGATCTGTGTTGCTGTTCTCGCTTCAACGTCATTGAAGACTTGTTACCACAGCAACGCGATAGCTGTTTTTAGAAAAAACGTAATAAATAAACATCTAAATAATTATTATTCTATCGTATAAATATTCACTATATATTTTCAATTTTAATGTCTAAATGTCTATAATTTCGCAATACAGTAGAATAACTGAAGCAGCATGCAATCAGCGTTGTCACGTAACACGTGGTACTTTTCTCAACGCAGTTCATTATGGACCAATCACAGCCACTTGTGACAAATACGTATTTACATTTGCGTGTCAGTTACCGCTCCGCTGAATTTATAGATTTAAACTATTATTCTTTGTAATATACAGGTGATTTAGTTAAGACAATAAAATAAAACGGCCATGAGATATGAATGCCGCTCCCTGAAAGATTTTGAGCCACCGTGCGCCCCCTTGAGAAAGAACTTTATACTGTATGTCTCAACCGGTGACACTACACTAAGAAATAATAAACAATGACGTCTGTTACAGTAATTATAAAAGACACACACTGATTCTAAAGATTCACTTGGTTTACATTGTTTACGTTATTAATGCTTTCAACATTATGGTTGCATATAGTTTTCAGCTTGCTTACTGTAGTGCTTTCATTGAAATTCAGCAAATTACAGCAGTCATAAGTGGGGAAAAAAGCAATTACACTACCAGTCAAAAGTTTTTGTACGGTTTTTAATATTTTAAAGTCTCTTCTGCTCACCAAGCCTGCATTTATTTGATCCAAATTATAGTAACAATACAATTTTGAAATATTTTTACTATTGAAAATAACTGCTATTTGAATATATTTAAAATCTAAATTATTCATGTGATTTTAAAGCTAAATTTCTAGCATTATAACTCCAGTCACATGACTTGAGTGAGTTGCTGCTCAAAAAACGTTTATTATGATGTTGAAAACAGCCAAGTAGAATTTCTTCAGGTTTTTCTGATAAAGAATTTCAGAAGAACAGCATTTATCTGAAACAGAAATCTTGTGTAACATTATTAATGTTTATCATCACTTTTGACCAATTTAAAGCATCCTTGCTAAATAAAAGTATTAATTTCTATCATTTCTATTTAAAAATGGTATTGTGTATAATATTACAAAAGCTTTTTAAAAGCTTCATAGCAGTATTTTTCAATATTACTGCTCTTGCTGTATTTGGATCAAATAAACACAGGCTTGGTGAGCAGAAGAGAATTCCTAAAAAAAAATAAATTAATTAAATATCTTTTGACTGGTAGTGTATTTAGTATTAGAAGAAAAATGTGGAAGGAAAACACTTTAAAAACATGCAGTGTTAGCGAAAAAGTATGGGAACTTTCTATTTAACTTATTTAATTAAAAGTTTTTCACATTGTAAATTTTTTAATCAACCACAGCAACACAAACTCAATTCTATGAACAGGTTTTATTCCAACAATTATTCAAACATATCAAGATGAAGAAAAATGAATGCACACTATATATATTTTTTTAAAATAAGGAGGAAAAAAAAAAAACAACAACATTCCATTGCACGTGTAAACCATATAACAAACATCTGAGTGAAGGTAGGGCACGAGTGTGGTCATAAACACTTGTACTTTCTGTACAATCATCAAAAAAAAAAAAAAAAAAAAAAAAAAAAAATATCATCAAGGATTACAAATATTACTGGGGTATGAACAAAACCTAACACTATGCAATCAGACAAGCTTTGTGTTTTAAAAAGACAAGCAACATGGCAAATAAAATCTCTAATCTTTCAAAGGTTGAGTCGTCCATTTGAAACAAATATTTGTCAGTTTGCATTCATTTTCCCCATGAAAAATGAATTATAACTTTTCACAATAAATAAAGTTTAAAATTCTGTTTATTTGAAGATGCACTTAACAGAGTCACATGAATCTTCAGTGCAAACCTACAAAGTAACAAAAAAGAAATACAGTTATTACTTCAAAAGATTTTTAAACATAACCTACATACCAAAAAAAAAAAAAAAAAAAAAAAAAAAGCAAAAACAAAGCAGCAAATACCATGGGTAACTTTGGATTTTCTAAACCAGCCACCCAATCTGTATTTCCACTTGTCGTCATCAGGTTGTCAGCTGAAAAACGAATAAGTGTTATAAAGTAAGCAAAATAAGCCTGTGACTAATTATCAACTTTTTGAATAAATAATTCAATCCCATATGAAGAATAAGAAGATACAGAAATGCATACAAACCATTTTCAGATCTTCCATCTTCTATACCTTTTCTACTTTCCTCTGTGTGCAGCAGCATTTGTTCAGCTGATACAACAGGAACTCCATCGTCAGATTCACGACAGACTTTGTGGATTTCTAAATCTGAATTAATTCTTGTGGTATCATCAGCAGTGACATCAGAATTTGTTATAGCAGCAATCACATCTGCTCCATCAAGTGGATCATCCATCTTGTTTTCATGCAAGTCACCTTTTACTTCTAATGGTTCAGTCTGAGGTTCAATTGTGTGCACATCCTCTGTAGAGACTGAAAGACTCACACTTGTTTTATTCTCTGAAACAAGCAGATTAGATTTTGATGCAATGGATTTTTCACAGGATTCAATCACCTCTGAAGAATTCTGAGCATTTTGTGCAGAACCGCTCCAAAACTTCATCATGAGCTCATTTACAAGACATTGTGGAGACTCAACTTTAACAGAATATGGAGGCCTGTTAGGGTCCGTTGTAGTGTCGATGCACCGCACAGTCACTTTCAGAGGTTTATCCACTAAGAGCTCGTAGAAGTTATCAGTAGCTGCACTGTCCCAAGATCCCTTGGAAGGATCAAACTCTTCCAAGCGAGACAGAAAAGCTTGAGGTGGACTTTCCAGCAAGTCACAAGGGAGTGCCTTAACAGAGCCTTCACTGGTTTCAGACTCATTTCCGAAGTCAACAAAAAGGACAGATACAGTGTTTGTGCCTTTATTAATAACCTGCGCACGATACCACATCTGATCGTCACAGAAACTAGCCAGGCACGGGCTTCCAGGATCCAAATTATCTAGCTTAATCGGCTGTGTCTCACTAGAGTCTCCATATTCTTGGGCAACAAGGGTGATTTGGTCAAGTATTTCAGAATTTGAAAACTGGCACCAGAAGTAATCTGGTCCAACAATGCATGATGCAAAGGCTTCAACTGTCTGTCCCAAAGAGACATCTGGTTTCTTGAAGAGCGGCTGGAATGTCTCCTTCACATGTTCCGATGCTACCGGTGATGCATTCAAGTTTAAACTATCCCATTTCTCACTTGAATCAGATGTGCTGCCACTGGGGGTCATTTTAACCTCCCAAGTGATGCCATCTTCTTTGATAAACTTGCAAGACAGCGTGTTCTCACCAGGTTCACCGAATATTTTTTTGAAGAGAAACATCTGCTCCTTCATTCCCTTCTGTGCCTTGAATCGATCATCTAGACTGCAGCTGCAGTGAATGCTAAACCTCGGGTATGACAGTAGCTGCTCATCCAGTCTGCGAATTTTAAGGAGAGAAACTGTTGCCTCATTTCCGAAATCTATGAACTCTACCTGAATTGTGCCATTTTCAGTGGGGTCCTTCACGACAGCACGATACCAAGAATCATCTTCAGAAAACATGGCCTTCACTAAACTTCCTTGCTGAACACTGGACGCATGGATATCATCTTTCTCAGAAGGCTGATGGGAATTCAATAGCTCGGTGAGGGAGAATAACGTGTTCTCATCTCCCACCAGTTGAACAAAAAAACTTGTCAGGCTGTTGATGTGCGAAACATACACTTCAGACACCTTACCTGGTTCTATCATACGTGAAGGAAGATCTACAGCTTGAGGTAAACACTGCCCTGATAGCTCTGCGGTCAATGTTGTGTATGTAAGGCTTTGTTCTTGGATCTCGGCTGCAACTAATTCGTTCTGAGAAACCTGAGGGTCAAAGCTACGAAGGTCAGATTTAACATCATTTGATGCTCCGCTATTTGAGTTAAGCTTGGGAGCGTTATCTTTCTGAACTGTTTCAAAGCTTGTTACTCCAAAACTGTCTTTACTTGCACTGGGTTTTGTTTTAGCGTCCTCTGTCACTTCACTGCAAACTTGAGGTTTGGGGCCACACCAGTAATCTTTCATGACATCATTAACAACAAGACCATTACATTCAACAAGGACGTTATACTGAGGACAGTTTGGAAGGTCAGAGGACATTACCCTATTCTGAATGGTCACTTTTAAAGGTTCATCCACTAGAAGCTCAAAGAACTTGTCAGCTGCAGCATCGCTCCAAGTGCCATCTATGGACCCCAAAGCATCTAACTGACAAAGAAATGCTTGCGGTGGGCTTTCCAGGAGCTTGGTAGGCAGGGATTTAACGAAGTCCACGTCAATGTCAGACTCATTTCCATAATCAATAAAAAGAACAGAGACTGTTTTAGAATGTGTGTTGATAACCTGCGCACGGTACCACAGCTGGTCGGAAAAGAGTGCCAGGCATGGTCCTTGGCGTAACTGATCTGTCTGAATTGGTTTTGTTTGACTAGAGTTTCCAATTTCTTGTGCAAGCAGGGAGATTTGATCAAGTTCCTCTGAGTTTTTGAACTGGCACCAGAAGTAATTTGGTCCAACGATAGATGACGCGTATGCGTCTACAATTTTTCCTTGAGTTACAGCTGGTTCCTTGAATGCCAACGACTGGGTATCTTCAGTATGAGCACCTGATTTGAAAGCAGCATCAGACAAAGCCCAGTCCTTGAGATCTAAATTGACAATCCAGGCAGATCCGACCTCTCGGGTGAATTTGCATTGAATTTTCTTCTCACCATTTTCACCCGCTGCTTTTTTGAAAGTCGTTATCTCTTCCTGGGTCCAGTCTCTTTTTCCTCTTCTACCATCCTCAAGTGTGCAATGAATACTGAATCTGGGGGTGCTGAGGAACTGCTTGCCAAGTTGCCTTATTTTAAGGGGCAGGAGTGTTGCCTCATTGCCAAAGTCAATAAACTGCACTTGCACCATGCCTTTTTTCTTGTTTTGAACAACAGCACGATACCAGGCCCCATCAACAGGATATTCAGCTACTACTAGGTCACCTGACTGCAACAGGTCTAGTTCGACTGGTGTGTCACTTAACGGAGCAGAATTAAGTTTGTCGAGAATGGAAAATATTTCATCTTCATCACTTGCCAATTGTACAAAGAAATTTGACGGACTATTACAATGTGAAACATAGATGTCCGAGCCATATCCTGCTTCCAAGGCTCGAGAAGGAAGATCGGTGAGCTTTGGATAATGGCACGGCACTTGCTGCTGTAAAACATTAGGCCTAGCTCTATTGTGTCCAGTTGTGTGACTAGTCATAGTCTGGACGTTCTGTTCCAATGTGCCTTGAACAACTGGTTTTGGGACTTGGGAGTTGCTGAAATTGTCTCTCACACCTCTTGACTCCACGGCTTCTGATGATTTATTGAACGTACGAGCCTTTTCTCTTCCTTTGCCGACGTTAGACCCTTTTCTTTTGGTCGTTTGGTTCCACTGCTCTTTAATTTTTAAGTTGAGGTTTGTTTTCTCATCATACATCTCCACTGATAGTTTGCCTGAAGAAATCTGCTTCACAATTACAGTGAACATGCAGTCTGTAGCGTAGTTTTTGAACCACTTATTAAGCTCACATGGCTTAGGTAGTGTTACGCTGAAAAGTTCAAACTGAACAGCCTGAATGGGAATGGATACAATTGCACTGGCTTTCGGAGGCAGTGGCAGGATATCAGATTTATCCAAAACCACCAGGTCACCATAGTCTACAAATTGGACAAGTATTTTCGGATGCATCAATTCAATTTGACCTCTGTGCCACAGCCCATCTGCGTATTTAGCAAGGCACATCATCTTAGGGTACAGTGAAAACTTTGCTTGTAATGGCTTGCGGCACAGTTGTTGAATATCTTTGGTCATTTTTCTAACCGTATCACTATTCTGTGCAAAATGGCCATAGAACTGGTTTACACTTTGGACACAGGTTATTCGAACCTTTTCCTTTGCACCCACTTCAGTTTTGGGTGGTGAAACAACATAGGTTTCACTCTGAAAAGGTGGAGCTGCAGGTTCTAGGTTTTTTCCAGTTTTGGAAGGTCTGGCTACAGTGACGACATCAAGAGAATCGGAGCACTCGGTCAAAGCAGTTGAATCCAGAGAACGTACAGTCTCATACATGTTTTTGTGTGCCACTTTGTTTAGAGTCTCAAGAGTTTGGTCACCACAGTTCCTCTCAGTCGTTGATAAACACTGTTCTCTGTGGCCGAAAGTGTCATTCACATTGACATTGTCATTTCCATAGAGCGTTATATAATAGACACCCTCGTTCTCACTGTGACGCTCAAATTTTCCAACGAGGACTTGATCCAGTACAACAGATTTCAGATAATCTATCTGTTCTGTCCTCCATCCCATGCCTTTGTCAATGACACCATGTAGAGAGCAGGCATAGGTGACAACTGGCAATTTGAAGAACCTTCCAGATAAAGGTCTGATATTGCAGAGTTTAACAAAATCTCCAATTCCGTAATCAATATGAAAGACCTTGACAACATCAGAGACATTGTTCTGCTGCAGTACAGATCGATACCACTTGCCATCACTTCCTTTGGTTGCACATGGAGATCCGTCATACAGCAGCATTGGCATCTGAGCAGAGAACGAATCTTCATAGTATTCATGGAGCTGATCACCTAATTTCTTGAGCTCTTGTGAAAAGACACGTAATTTGCAATAGATTTTCAATGGATGAATAACTTGTGTCACAGTTACGATCTCAACTGTTCCAGGTAACAACTCAGGATACAAGTATTGATGCAACTTGTCAGGGTCACTGGGATGCTCTTTTTGACCATTTGTAGTCACAAGGTCAAGCTGTATGGAAGGGTTTCTTCTTGGCAAATGCAGTGAGTGCATTACAAGGCTTTTAAAGTCTTCGTTAGGCATCTTTCTAGCAAATCCAAGTTCATACATTTGTTTGGATACGCTTGGAATGTCAAGAATGATGATTCTGGAAGGCATTATCACATCTTGAACACACCCAGAAATATCTTTTCCACACAAAGATCTGATGAACTTTGATGCAGCCACAGACCATGCGCTCTCAAGACACAGAGGTGACATATTGGCCAGTACGCAAAGCTCAACTTTGGAAGGAAGACTACAAAGGTTGCGTGGACATTTTGTCAAAACCTCGCTTGAGGCCCAAAGCAATTTACCATCATCAATTAGGAACACCTTGTATTCATGTTCAGATTTTGAAAGTATTCTTGCTCTGTGCCAAGTTCTGTCTTCATATACTAAGCAAACTTCTCCAGGTTTGCCTTCAAAAGTATGCTGTCGCTTCCTAGGGACTTCAATGTCTTTAAGTTGTTGATATGCTTCCCTGCTTTCTTGTCCATGATTTAAACTCCCTCCAAATTCTACTAAGACAGTTTGTGGGTTTAAATTGACTTTTGTGATATGAACAGTCGCACTGGAACCAACTTCTGGCAAACCAGGAGCTGAACACATCTTGGTTGAGAATCTGGTCTCTCAAAATGGATAAACAGCAGAAATGGGGAGAATCTAAAGAAAGAGAGAAAATTACACAGATTACTAAAACAACAGTTTATCCAGAAGTTTTAAACTATTTTACTTAAGCCGTTACTCTTCAAATGAAACCATCTTCACTTGGGTTTCTTTCCCATAAAAGCCTGCAAGCAATGATGTTTTAATGATTAATGTATTATTAAAATAATCAACATTCATGTAAAACAAAAGTCTTATTTTGTGTATTTTATTGAAAATAAAAAAGTTCTACACAGCATTTAATGTTTCCCACCAAAAAAGGATCAGTTGAAGGTTATAAAAGCAAATATGTGACCCTGGACCTCAAAACCAGTCATAAGTAGTACAAATATACATTGTATGGCTCAAAATTATAGTTTTTTTCTTTAATGACCACTTACACTGTCAACGTATGGAAAGAGCTGCATAGAAAGACATTTTAATACTGTGTTCAATCGAAAAATAACAACATACGTGACCACAAAACTAGTCATAAATAGCACAGGTATATTTGTAGCAACGGGCAACACTACATTGTATGGGTCAAACTTATCCATTTCTCTTTTATGCCAAAAATCTTTAGGATTTTAAGTAAAGAGCATGTTACATTAAGATACTTTGTACATTTTCTACTGTAAATGTATCAAAATTGAATTAGTAAAATGCATTGCTAAAAACTTAATTTGGTCAATTTTAAAGAACCATTTCTTAGTATTTTGATTTTTTTTTGCACCCTCAAATTCCACCCTTGCTGTGTCTCAGCCAAATATTGTCCTATCCGAACAAACTATACACCACTGCTTTCAGATGATGTATAAATCCCTTATGACTGGTTTTGTGGTCCAGAGTCACAGATAAAAGCAACTGGGCTTGGACATGAGGTCAAGTACAGTAAATAATGACAATTTTTGAATTAATTAATCCTTAAAAACACTCACTGCATTAAATGATTCCTTTATAGTACCCTAAGATGCTAATATAAAACAAAAACCTAATAATAAATCAAATGTTAGTCAACCTGTTGATAACACATGCAGATATAAATAAGCATTACTAAGCAGTAAAATAGCAATACAGGATCTAGCTAAATTTACAAACCAAAGGGGGAAAAAAATGGAAAAAGTCAAAGCACAAACTGTACATAAGCAGTGTTGCCAACCTAGCAGTTTTGTTGCTAGATTTAGCAACTTTTCAGACTACCTTAGCAACTTTTTCTTTAAAACGCACCAAGCAACAAATATATCCATTTTTAAAATTTGCCAATTTGGCAACTTTTAGCAAATGTGACTCAAATGATAAAAAGGCATACATTTTCCTTCTCAATTACACAAAAAAAGAAATCAAACGTGTCTAGCAGTACACAGGATTTAAGTTGCTAGTCGCAATTGTTCATTTATGATAATGCTTTGTTATAGTTTGTACCTGCACTTGTTGATCAGTTAAAAAAAATATGTATAAAATGGAAAAGGTACTAGTAAATATCATTGGTCAGAATGTGTAGTTTTACTAGTTAATAAGAAAATACATAAAATGTAATTGTTCAAAAATGTGTAAATATTCAATAATAATTCAATGTTGTATTTAAAAAATAACTAAATAATTAATAACAACAACAAAATAATAATAATAACAACATACATATATTTTTATTACTAACAAATCCAACTTAACATTTCAAATCATATTCAAAATCATGTTTTTGCAGAGATTTTGAGTGATTATTATTACATAATGATGTCGTCGCGAAATGACAACATCACAACATAATTTAGCAACTAACTGTCTTGCCTTTAACAACTTTCCCTGAAAATTAGTTGGCAACATTGGTACATAGAGAGAAGCCACATGTCTGGACCTGCCATCGCAAAAACCACGACTACAAATAAGTTCAGCGTTAAAATTACTAGTTTAGCTGCTGTCCTCCCGCTCCTAACAAACGATGAATTCGTCAACGAAAACTTACCAACATAAATTTCTCCCCATCAAACACACGAATGCCATGAAAGACTGATTTTACAGCGCGTAAAAATTCAAAGAAATACAAACGCCACTGGACGTTAACTAACCAATCACGTCGACGTCAATTAAGAGCTTGGGTCACGTGAGGAACGTGTTGCCAAGTCCTCGGTTTTCCACAGAATTGGGCTATTTTAACACTGTTGCCGCGGGTTGTTTTTTAATGTCCGCGGGTTGAAGCGACCCCACAAACGTTATATTTATCCCATGGAATGTGAATTTTACCAGGGGAACCCCGCCAAAAAACGTGTATTTTACCCCATGTAGCAATGTGGAGGGTTTTGTTGTGAAACCCTGGCAACCCTGTTTGTAAGTTTGTTTCAAAACTAGAAAACAAACAACAGTCCCGCTCCTTGACGCATGTTGTCTTTTAAACGGTATGATTTAGTATGTATGATCTTGTTTAAAAACTAATTAATTTGCTTCTGAATTAACTAATTAGAATAAACCCATACAAAAAAGTTACTACAGTGAAAAAAAACTGTGGTAACATCTTATTAGCCACAACTGTCATGGATCAAAAATTAATAATCATCAGAGAAAAAGCGTTTACACTGTTTGTAGAAAATCCACTTGTGACTGTAAAGTACTAAAATGATATTTCAGCAAAAAATATGTAATCCTGGACCACAAAACCAGTCTTAAAAAGTATTTGTAAAAAGTATCTGTACATTGTATGGATCAAAATGATCGATTTTTCTTTTGTGCCAAAATCATTAGGATATTAAGTAAAGATCATGTTCCATGAAGATATTTTGTAAATTTCCTACCCTGAATATATAAAAACTTAATTTTAGTAATATGCTAAGAACTTCATTTGAACTACTTTAAAGGCGATTTTCTCTATATTTTATTCAAATCGTTGTATTTTGGCTAAATATGATCCTATCTTAACAAACCATACATCAATGGAAATCTTATTTATTCAGCTTTCAGATGATGTCTTTACAAAAGAAGATTACAATTACAAAAAAAAAGACCGTTATGACTGGTTTTGTGGTCCAAGGTCACATTTGAGGTAATGAAGTAATTTGCGATTAAAAACAATGTTTATAAACATATTTATTGATCATAAATGAGCACTGGTGCTCTGATGTTTTACAGTCATATTCGGAGGGTGGAGTTTGTTGAAACTGCGCGCTGTCTGTCAACCAGGAAGTCCTCAATTAGACATTCACTTTTCGGATGTAGAGGAATGGGTAAGTAACGTTTACAATTATATACATGACTAATGTAATACAACTTATGCGCTGTTAAATCGTGTGTCCGTATGCGGTTTTAATATACTCTTAAATTATCTGTACACCTGCTCATCCTTGTCAGTTGAGTTATGTCAGCGTAGCTCTTGGCATGTTCGCAAGCGCATCTATTGTTCCTCTTTGTGATGCGGCATCTGTGTTTATTAATGCATTTCAGTGACATTTCAGAATAGTGTGTGACATCAAATATGAACTTTCTTGCTTTAAATATAGTACTTATTAATACTGTGCAGAATTAATACCCAAGTTAAACATATATACTATGTTTGACAGCACATAGGATTGCTTCCAGATGCATGCTGATGTGTTTCTGTGCTCCTTTCTTCTAGGCTGGGCATCTTTCTGCCATGAATAAAAGGAAGTCGAGTGTCCACAATGTTGTAAAACCATCTAAGACACCTAGGACCGATGGTAAAACACATGTTCAGCATGAAGAGGAGGTTGATGAGGAGGATGAAGTGCAGCAAGATCACTCACTCTCTGCTTCGGTCAGTTTGGTGATTTCCTGAACAGAACATATGACATTGCAAAATGTTATAGTGAAAGTTCTGATTCAAATAACATTTGTCTTATGCTGTTCCAGAGTGTGGGAGACATCGGCGTGATAGAAAGTATCACTTTGAGGAACTTTATGAGCCACCATTTGCTCGGACCTTTCAGATTTGGGCCAAATGTAAACTTCATTGTTGGGAACAATGGAAGTAAGCACTGTCAGATTTTTTTATATTAACTATTAGTTTTTTTAAATATGCATGATTTACACTACCAGTCAAACTCAAATTTGGAAACACTTGAAGGCATTTAAAAAAAAAGTGCTTGTTTTTCCACACTGCTTTTCAGTGACATCCAAAAAACTAACAACAGAAAACAACTTTGAACATATTTGTTGACATTGAAACTCAACTAGATAAATAAACTGTAAATTTCCCTTTTATGATTCAGAAGATGAGTCACAATTTCAAGTTTTAACTAGTTCTTAAGTGTTTCATTTCTCATCTATTTCTATTTTAGTGTTTGACAAGGTTTTTTTTTTTTTTGCTAACTCTTTAAAGTTAAAATTTTTATTTAGCAAATTGCATGGAAAAGTGGGGGTCAGTGGGCAAATTCATACAGCACATAAGCACATATATGTGTGGGACTTTTACATGCATGTTCATGACTCCAAAAGAAAAATACTCACAAAATTTCATGAAGAAATAAATAGTTTAACCAGTATTTCAAGCAGTTTGAAGACTGAGTGTGTGTCAAATTGATGCCAACACAAAAGTGGCTGTTGTTTAAGTGGATAGTGAAGGAAAAGCAAACAGAACATCATTAAATCTAAAATTTGTGAAATGCTTGCAATAAATGATGGGTCAAAGGCTGTGTTTACACTTGGCATTAACATGCGATTACAGAGATCAGTCAATCAGGACACGACGCGTTTACACTTGGCAACTGACTTCTCTATCTGGATAACTGATCCGATCTTTTTTTCCTGCACAACATTTAAATAAGTCTGCAGAGGATGGCCCCGGTGAAAAGTCGACCAGAAGCAGTCAGGTTTTTTTTTGTTTTGTTTTTGTCAGCTGTGGTGGGGAAAAATCCAGTAGAGAGAATGAGTGGCTCTGCAAATTTCAGGTACTTTCCTCCATCTGTCTTCTAAAAATACAAGAAAGAAGGGCGGGGTTTTGCATGACATCGACCTGGGATGCAGACACGATGGCTGGATTGAGTTTACATTACACTGAGATCCAATCACAATGCATCCTCGTCTACCTCCGGACTAGGACACTCTGAACGGATAACATTCCGAACGGAAGTTGGTTTACAACATCCGCATACAGGTCGCATCTTAAAGCCAAGTATAAACGCAGCATAAGTTAATACTTTACGTTAATAAAAAATAAAAGTATTTATTAAAAAAAAAAAGGGTTAGTTTAATGGTGCACTTTTACATTTTCTAATTTTATTTTTAGCACTAGGTCCTGCAGCCTAAGTTGAGAACCACTAAAATAAAACAAGTAGTGTGAAAAGTATTAACAGTGTATTTTCATTTTGGATCATTACTCAAAAAACGTTTTTCTTTTCTCATGCGTGTATTTTTTATGCCACTCTAAGCTGGGAAAAGTGCCATTCTGACAGCTCTTATAGTGGGTCTTGGTGGAAAAGCAACCACTACCAACAGAGGAACATCTCTGAAGGGCTTTGTGAAATATGGGGAAAGGTTTGTATGTTTTAGAAGAAAAAAAAAAATCTTTTTATAAGAAAAGATTTTTATTGCAAGCACTAAAGATTTTGTTTACAGTTTTGCAGATATTAAAGTGAAATTAAAAAACAGAGGAAATGACCCCTATAAAGGTGACGTCTATGGAGACAGCATTTGCATAGAGCATCGGATCACAAGCGACGGTTGCAGGACTTGTAAAATCAAGAATAAAACTGGTAACATCATGACTTCCTCCCAGTTCAGAGATAATATCAGAAATAGGACTTCCTCATATATATTCAAATTTGCTTTATTTTTAGGCAATGTCATTTCCACAAAGAAGGAAGAGTTAACTGCTATACTGGATCATTTTGGCATCCAGGTATTTTGGTGAAAATAAGTGATATAATATATATTTAAAAAAAATATATATATATGATTTTTTAGTTATTGATATGTTTTAATACCGATGTTGTATAAAGCAAACCACACAAAGCTGTAATCAGTTTATTTCTCTTAATTCCATATCACAGGTTGACAATCCCGTTTCAATCCTCAATCAAGAAATGAGCAAACAGTTCCTGCATTCAAAAAGTGAAGCAGACAAGTACAAGGTGATTTATTTTTCATCTATGCCTTCAATAACTTAATCAGTGTGGTTCGGCTAACTGTTTTCACTCTATTTTCTTTTCTTAGTTTTTCATGAAAGCAACTCTTCTGGAGCAAATGAAAAGAGACTACATTCACATCAAACAGACTAAAGCCGTGACTCGCGAACAGGTGGAAAGACAAGAGGAGGTGATTTGTGAATTCATATTTCATATAATTCATGTTATATAATTCATATATACCATTCTTATAGTATTTCTCATAACGCATGTTTTGCACAGGCAATCACCACTAACCTGACTGCCCTAGTGAGAAACAAATATACCAAAATGTGTTTAAAATACATTTATTTTATCCTAAATATACTATAAATACATTTACATATTATGTACTTAAAATAAATACCCCACAATTGTACTTCTAGTGTACTAAACTGGTATATTTAAAGTTTAATAGACGAACTATACGTATAAAATAAATGCTTTTTAAATCTATTACTTTTTTTTACTTGGGTGGTCACATTTATATTTTTATATCTTTATATTTTTAGTGTCTTAAAGATCTTAGGCAGCTGTTTTTACGAAAGAAAGAAAGATATGAACGCCTGTCGTCACTCGACAACATGAGACAGTCTCTAGAGGACCTGAAAAAGAAGATGGCGTGGTGTTTGGTACGTTATTTTGGTGCTTATTACAGAAGTGTGAAAAGTTGCTTGTGTTAGAGAGCAGTGTCTCTGTTTGTTGGTTGTAGGTGAGAGAGAAGGAGACGCAAGTTGAACAGCTGATGGAACAAATTGAAAAAGAAGAGTCTAACTGTAAAAATGAGGAAAAGCTGCAGCTCTGTCAGGTTTGTGTGATCAGCTTTATTGATGTGGACTTTTATTGGCAGAACTATGCTTTTATTTACTTACTACTAGTCAAAAAGTTGTAGTAATTAAGAATTTTTAATGTTTTTGAAGTCTCTTATGCTCTCCAAAGCTGCATTTATTCAAAAATACAAAAACAACTGTAATATTATGAAATATTATTAACATTTAAAAGAACTGTTTTATATTTAAATATATTTTAAAATAGAATTTATTACTGTGATGCAAAGCTGAATTTTCAGCATCATTACCCAGTCTTCAGTGTCACATGATCCTTCAGAAATCATTCTAATATGCTGATTTGGACAAGCAGACATCTTTCAAAAACTTAAAAAAAAATAATTAAAAAATTTAAAACTTAAAAATGTAATTATTACAGGGATGTTTTTAACAGTGTCATTAATAGTTTTTAGTACCAGTTAAATATCACTAGGTGAACTGTGTTGTCCAGATGTAACATTAGTAGGCATTTGAATGGAAAAAAAATGTTCTTTTTGCTTTTAAGACCAAAGTTACCGCTGCTGAAAAAAGAAAGCAGGACATTCAGAAGAAGCTTTCCATGCTTAGAGAAGAAGAGGAGAGTTTGAAAGAGGAGAGCCGTAAAATGAAGGAAGAAATTAAAGTCAAAACGAAAGCACAGAAAAATCAGGAGGTGAGATGCTTTTGTTTTCTCTTTCTGTTACTGAACCTGAGTTTTTGAAGACACGTGTTCACATGTGTACTTTAATATCTGAAGCTATGTATTACCTGCATTTATTATAAATGAGGACGTGCGTCTCTCCAGTTTGGATGAGCATTCAGTGTTTACATGTGAGCAACATTTGCCTATTTGAAGTATTTTGTTATTCTTAAAGAACTATTTCACCCAGTCGTTCTTCTGTGTAATACAAAAAGAGGCTTTTGAAGAGCGTTTGTGCTCCTCTTTTCCATGCAGTGAGAGCATTAAACAACCAGAAGCTCTCAAGCTCCAGCAAAGGACAACAAATCTGCACAAAAAAGGATGATACAACTTTCTCAATTAATAATATTTTAAATAATGACGAATTTAAAAATGACAAATTGTATGCAGATTATTTGTCAGCTCTGGTTATTTGCAATCTTTGAATGGAAAAGGGCAATAAGAAGTCATTTTGTGCTGCATGGAAGGAGGAAAATCATATGGGTTTGGAAATTCCTGAGAGAGTAAATGATTGCAAAAAATTAAATTTCTGGGTGAACTACTGCTTTAAGTTTATAAACAGGGCCTTGTTGATTTTTAAAGAGTTTGTATAGATTTTTATAGTGCCAGTTTTTCAGGTGGTTTACTTCCGCGCTGAGAATAAATTGAAACAGTTAGAAAAGGAGCAATGCCTTCTTCAGGAGCGAATTCAGAAAATAAGTCATGGGTGAGTCTATTTGTTGAGGGAACACCTCTAATTTTAGGCTGTTCATGTTGATAAATTATTTAATGTCATGCTGTGTTCTAATTACACATTTCTCTGTTGGAACATGTAGTTAAAGTAACTGACTAATTTGGCAATGCTGTCAATGTCACGTTTTTAGCAATAGCAGAAGAAGCCATGAGACTGAGCAAGCACAGCATCTAAAAAAAATATCCGCCTTCAAAAAGCAGCTGGAAAAGCTTGAGAAAGAGTCCAGCGCTCTAAATCAAGAGATTAAGGACAAACAACAAGCTCTGCTTAAAGGAAGAGAGGAATATGATAAACTGAGGTAAAGTCTGGCAACTTTATTTTTTATGACGCTTGACTGGACAGTGAAGAGAAAGACAGGAAAGCAGAAGGACACAAGGCACATTCAGACCTGCTTTGCCATAAACACAAGGCTTTGAGTCTTGAAATGCAGCTAAAATATGAAAAAAGCTTATTATTTGTTGTCATGATTTTTCCTTTGTCTTAAAGGGGTCATGGGATGCTAAGTTCACTTTGTTTGAACATTAATGTGTGTTGGCAGTGTATGTACAAATCTACCCTATAATGATACAAATCCATGCAGTGTTTTTTAATTAATCTGTAAAAATAATATCCCCTTTTTCAAATTGACCCATTCTCAGATGCCTGTTGGTGTGGCGTCACACCGACAGAGGGCGCTCCCACGATAGTTGATTGACATGAGCGTCTTACCTCAGACCCGCCCTAAATCAGCTGTAACAGTCCGACCTCCATTGTTTTGATACCGGAGCAGCAATGTAAGTTAGACAAGAATATCTCCGATTGAGCGATTAAGGTGTTGTGTTGCTGGATGAAATAATAACCATAGTGGTCGTCATTTACTCCCGACATCTGAGCCGCTGAAAATGCAGTCGATTACGTTTGTTTATGAAGGGAATGCGCCTTCCGATCTACATAAATGTGTCTGTGTTTGCGCAAATCATTCGTGATCCAGCTTTATCTACAGCAGAAGTGAGGGTTTATAAGGGTTTTTAATGAATCTCTGCAATCACCTTTCCTAATAACATGCTAGTTAGCAAGTTTAGCGGCTAAACGTGCTAAATGCAGCTAAAGTTAACAATCTCTCAGAGCAGCTCGTCACTCCACAGAGAGAAGAGATGGGCGGGGTGAGCAGAGCTCATTTGCATTTAAAGGAACGATCCCTCAGAATGGGGTGATTTTTGCAGAGCTCATTTTGACAAGGTAAAAAGGGTGTTGTTTTACACAACCATTGAGAATTTTTAAGCAAAGTATAGTATAGACTTTTCATTAAGACCCTAAAGAATCATATCAACTTGTGGAAAATGGGCATCCGATGACCCCTTTAAAATAATATTTTGTATTAAGAAAACAGTTGCAAAACCAACTTTTCTGTACTTTAAAACTGTAAAAGTAAAATGAGTAAAATGTGATAAAGATTTTTGTGCACAAATGTCTGATATGATCCCTTTAAAGATAAATTACATTATTTTTTATTTTTTAGCATAGAGGAAAAGAACATTCAGGTCTCTCTGGAGTCTAAACTGAAAAGAAAAAAGCAGCTAATGGCCAGCAGATCTAACAGACTGAGACGGTTTGGCGATCACATGCCAGAATTATTGGAGTCTATCAACAAAGCCTTCGCTCAGGGACGTTTCATCAAGAAACCTGTGGGACCAATAGGTGAGAAGCATTTCGTATCTTCCAAAAAAAACTCTCAATCTTTACAAACCCAAAACGACACTAGGTTTTTTATTCATCACCAGGTGCATGCATCAGCCTAAAGGATCCCGGTTTAGCCGTAGCTGTGGAGAGTTGCTTAAAAGGATTCATGAAAACCTTTTGCTGTGACAATTACAGGGACGAAAAAGTCCTGCAAGGACTGATGTCGTCATACTTCCCCAAAGGCAGCAGGCCTCAGATAATCGTGTGTCCATTCACGGACAGTGTTTATAACCTGCAAGGCCGGTAAGCAATATTTGTGTCCAGAAATGGAATCAGAGGTCTTATGTAGCTACTGTAAATATGACGTTTCTATGTGTACTTGTCAGGGGAGTCCATCATCCTGAGTTTCCATCTGTGCTGGACTGCCTCAATATCGAGAACCCGGTGATAACAAACTGCCTCATTGACATGAGAGGCATTGAGACCATTCTGATTATTAAAGTAAGTTGTTTATAAACAAAAGCATGCATTTTTTTCATTGCAATCTTAGAATATATAATAGATACCCAGTGGGATTCAAAAGTCTACATAAAAGACTTTTACATTTAATCAGTTTAGTCTTGTGTGTGAATAAAAAATATTTTTAAAAAAATTTAAAAAATGAATTCTTAAAGAAATTTGATGTATAAAAATTATATACATATTTTATATATTAGGCTCAACAAGCCTGCATTTATTTGATCTAAAGAACAGCAAAAATGGTAAAATGTTGAAATATTTTTACTATTTAAAATAACAGTTTTCTGTTTTAATATATTTTAAAATATCATTTATTCCTGTGATTTTAAAGCAGAATTTTTAGCATTATTACTCCAGTCACACGGTTCTTCAGAAATCATTCTAATATTATGATTTGCTGCTCAAAAAATATTTATTATTATTATTATGTTAAAAACAGCTGAGTAGAATATTTTCAGGTTTCTTTGATAAATAGAAAGTTCAGAAGAACAGCATTTATCTGAAACAGAAAGCTAACATTATAAATGTCTTTATCATCACTTTTGATCAATTTAAAGCATCCTTGCTAAATAAAAGTATTAATTTCTATAATTTCTTTCCAAGTTTTTGACTGGTATAGTGTATAATGTTACAAAAGCTTTTTATTTCAGATAAATGCTGATCTTTGAATCTTTCTATTCATCAAAGAATCCTCAAAAAATGACTCAACTGTTTTAAATATTGATAATAATAATAATAATGATAAATGTTTCTTGAACAGCAAATGAGCATATTAGAAATAATTCTGAAGGATCTTGTGACACTGAAGACTGGAGTAATGATGCTGAAAATGTAGCTTTAATCACAGGAATAAATTACATTTTAAAATATATTCAAATAGAAAACAGTTCTTTTAAATAGTAAAAATATTTTATCATGTTACTGTTTTTTGCTGTACTTTGCATCCCATAAATATAGGCTTGGTGAGCAGAAGAGACTTCTTGAAAAAACATTAAAAATCTTACTGTTCAAAAACTTTTGACTGGTAGTGTATATATATTATATCTATATAAACTATGTACTTTTGCACTGTTTTTGTTTTAAAACAGGAGAAAGCTCGTGCAAGAAAAGTCATGCAGGGTTCGAGACCCCCGAGGAATTGCCGTGAGGCCTTCACTGCAGATGGTGATCAGATCTACACCAATCGCTATTACACACCTGAACATGAAGTAGTGGTCCAATATCTTGGTGGAGACCCAGAAGCAGAAATACGGCAAGTGTAATCCTTACTAATACTGTATAATACTCTATTATCAAATAATTTGTCTCTGATTGTAACTCAGGCAAGTTAAGCATTTTGTTCATACCACAGTGTTAATAGTTAATGCAAACTTTTGAACCTACTTTTTTCATGACTAACCCAATCTTTAAGGCAGATAGGCAGGTCAGAGGCAAATCATGCTTGAATATGTGTTTGTCTTTCTGATTTACAGACAAGTTGAGTCAGAGCTGGAGAACATCCAGGCTCAGCTTTCACGGTTCCAGCTTCACTTGAGCTCCGTGAAGGAAGACATTCAGTTCATGGAGGAGAAGCTGCGTAGTGTCATCATGGCCTGCAAAAAGAATCAGGTATTGAACTGCACAGGCTACACCGTTATGCCATCCACGTCCACTCCTTTTCACGTGAGTTGATTTTTGTGTCCAAACATATCAGCATGGTTGATGGTGGCTTTAATTCTTCTTTTTCAGGAAAGTATAAATAAGGTTAAAGCTTCCATAACAGAACTTGAGAACATTGAAGAGGCGCAGGCTGAAGACATCAGCTCCCTGGTGAGGTTTCTATCAATGTTACCAGGCAAAAACATTGACTTTATTGTTTTGTAACACAGAATAATAGGCGATTTGTCAAATGTACAGGAAGAAGATGCACAAGAGAATGAGCAGAAGATCGAATCGGAGAGGAGAAATGTGAAAGGCTCAAAATGAGTTAAAGAAACACGAGAAAGTGCTTATGAATATAAATCAGAAATATAAAGATGTGAAAAACAAGATGGAGCAGCTTTTAGATGAGACAGAACAGCTGAAGGTGGGTGAGAGTCAGCGATTGAAGCGATGACCGATCAGTATACAAATGCAACAAATGCAATTTGGATTTGTCTTGAATAGGAGGAGCAAGATAAGGCAGAGGCCGAGTGCAATAAACTTGATCAAACCTTGAAGATCTTGGAGAAGAAACTCGAGGATCACCAGGCTAATATTCAGGCCATGAAAGATGAGCTGTCATGTAGAGAGGAAGAAATGCAGGTAATCACTCCGTCATGCTTTTTATATCATGTGATAAAATATCTAAAATTCCCTGCTCTAAGAAAATGTGCATGTTGTTTTTATCCAGACAGCAGTATGGTGAAATATTCATTGTTTGTAAATGGCTTTTGTAGGACTGTGAAGCCAAAGCCAAAGAGATCTGTCCTGTGCGACAGCAGGTAAATCAGAGTCCCAGAAGTATCGACACCGAAATCACACGCCTCCGACAAAAAATCAGTTTAGAAGAGAGCAGCCATGGTGACAAGGAACAAGTTATTCGGTATGCACAGCAGTGGTTACATTTTTTTTTTTTTTTTTTTTTTCCGGATTTGATATGAATAATGCTCCACTGACGCAAATTTGTAAAGTGCATTTCCACAGGAAATAATTTTGACTCATAGCTCAGATTTTATTTTATTTAATTTTTTATTTAATTTAATTTTATTTTATTGTCAGTTATTATATATACTTTTATTTTCATTTAATTTTTTGATTTTATATTTTATTTTTAAGAAAATAGTTTTGACTGATACCTCATTTTTATTTTTTCATTACTTTTTAATTATATTTTATTCTATTTTCAGAGAACTCCTAGCTCTTTTTTTAATGTTATTAGTTTATACATTGGAAGTAGCATTCTTGGAGAATTAAGAAGCATATTTTTGTCTTAGAGCTGAAAATGAACTACTGATGAATGTATTTTTCCAGAGAGTACGCTGAGGCCTACAGTAATTACAAGAACAAATCCAGCCAGCTGAGGGATCTCAGGAAGTTTATTGATCGTCTCGACAACATCATGATTGACCGCCAGGACAGATACAAATCATTGCGACGGTAATTTACTTAGCATAACCCTGTTAAGTCACAGTTGGAGCCTATGTCTCTCCTTAAAAAATTGCCACTTCTGCCCTCTAAGTTTAGGGCTTGAACGGTGTTTGTTTTGAATTGTGTTTTCAGGTCACTTTCTGTGAGGTGCAAGCTGTACTTCAACAACTTCATGATGCAGCTGAACTGCTGTGGCTCTATGATGTTTGATCATATCAATGAAACCCTGTCCATTTCAGTAAGTTACGCTTGGCCATATTGCTTGAATTGCTAAAATCTTTCACTGAATCAGATGAGTGAAGGCTGCATTTATTTAAATTAGTAATATTGTGACATATTACAATTTAAAATACCTGTTTTCTAGCTTTAGAATGTA
The DNA here is from genome assembly GCF_022985175.1 of Labeo rohita. NCBI lineage: Eukaryota > Metazoa > Chordata > Actinopteri > Cypriniformes > Cyprinidae > Labeo > Labeo rohita. Next base: position 4,282,161 of record NC_066885.1, read on the forward strand.
TTTTATTTCTGAGGTGCAAAGCTGAATTTTCAGCCTCATTACTCCAGCCTTCACATGCTCAATAAACATTTCTGATTATTTTTAATTTTTTCTGTAAATTATGACCATTTTTTTTTCATGATTCTAATGTATAGCTAGTGTTAAAGTAGATAGACAACATCCTTGATTCTTTTGTGATGTATGTTACTTTGTAAACTGTATGTTTTTGCTCAGGTGAAGCCCCCCCGGTCAGGAAAAAAACAATGTCAATGACATGCGTTCCCTCTCGGGAGGCGAACGCTCCTTCTCCACTGTCTGCTTCATTCTGGCACTCTGGGAAATTACTGAGTCGCCCTTCCGGTGCCTGGATGAGTTTGATGTCTACATGGTACGTACTCTTGCCTATGTAATCACACAGTACTGAGGACATGTGATGTGTCAGACATAAGTATTTCACATGTTTAATAATATCTTTTGTCTTTTTTAAGGACATGCACAATCGCAGCATTTCAATGAACATGCTCGTGGCACTTTCAGAACGTCAACATCTGCGACAGTTCATCTTCATCACCCCTCAGTCCACAAGGTAATACATTTATTTTGTGCTAACATACTACAAATGCATTTACATACCCTGCAATTGTACTTTTGGTATACTGCACTATTTTGTTGAATGGGAACAACTAATTTTGTGCTTAATGCATTGTGCAAAAGTAGTACTTTGGTCCAACTAAAGATATCCTTAAGTATATTTGATTGTGGAACTATTGCAAGTATATTTCAGGTGTATTAATATCTTGCATTTAAAGACTGATTTTGTACAGACATCATACAATCATTAATAATGATATTTAAAACACATTTAGGCATAATAATAAGAATTGTGCATTGTGCAATAAAGAAGTAATCAAATAAAGTTTAAGTATAATTTCATATCAGTAAGTCTTAAGTGATATGTAAATAAATGTCAATGGATTTTAAATATACTTCAGTTGTATTTTAAATTGTGTTTTACAAGGCGATATTTCACACCAAAGCAAAAAATATATATATGTTTAATTTTATATTTTAAAAGAATATTTGCATATTAGGTACTTAATAAAAATACCCTGTAACTGTACTTTTAGTATACTAAACTGGTATATTTAAAGTTTGCTAAATTAGAACAACTAGTTTTGCACTTTAATTGTGTGGATGTAGTGCAAAAGATAGACTGAAATATATTTGATTGTGCTAAAGTGGGACTATTGCAAGTATACTCTAGGCACTTTAAATATTTTGCATTTAATTATTTATCATACAGTCCTCATCAAGTCACATTAAAACATATTTTAGGCTTAATATTAAGAAATGTGCATTGTGCATTATATCAGTAAGTCTCAAGCGATATGTCAGTAAACATGTTAATAGACTTCAACTATACATAGTACAAAATAAATGCTTTTTAAATGTATTGTCTTTTTTACTAGGGGCATTGAAGACAGTTTAAGACATGTACAAATCATTGGTGTATAAAATGAGAACTTCTATAGAAATATCATCATACAAAAAAAACTTAAAAAAAAAATGTAAGATGCCCATTTTAAGACCATTACTGTGTTCGCAATGTGATAATTAAATAAGATACTGTAATTTATCCTCAGATTTTCATTACTGTAATCTGGACACATATTGTAGATTACCTTTTTTATGCAAATCTGCATAAATTCAGTAAAACAAAAGTTATAATGTGTTTGTGTGAGATGCCAGATGTTTCTCAAAGTAAAATTGTTATTTCATGATCAGCTTCTCCTGTCCTCATATTCACGTTTATTTAGGCAGGAAATGCGAACGGTTTGTAGACCACAAACCCTAAAGGAGGTTTCTTAATGACTTGCTGAGTTAGTGCTTAGTTAATTAGTTTGCAGACATTAGTTAATCAAATGCATAATTGTAAACCAAACCGTATTAGTCCCATAATGACAACATTTTCTATCCGAAACACAGTCTTCTATAATGTTTTTGCTAATAAACATTAATGTTTCTTTGCATTATCTTTCAGCCATCTGCCTAAAAGTTCTCATATTACGATCCACCAGCTTCAGGATCCAGAAAGAGAAACGGAGGAGGAGTGAGATGTGTGTTAGGTACGGACATTACCTAAAGAGACTGAACTGAAAGTGTGTAATGTTTATATGCCTGTACAGTTTTTTATGCATTCGCTTTTATTTATATTTAAACAAGTTTTAAGGGTTCCTCTGCAAAGGATGTTTTAAAAGCACAAAGCTTTCATCTAATTTGTGTGATTGTAAAGTGAAGTCCACACTATTTCATCATGTCATCCAGTTCATCTGGACATTTAAGGAAAAAAAAGAGGTTCAAGGAATACTTCACCCAGAAATGAAATGCTTGAAATGTAGTCTTCAGGTCATCCAAGATGTATAAGAGTTTGTTTCTTCATCAGAACAGATTTGGAGAACTGTAGCATTGCATCACTTGCTCACCAATGGATCCTTTGGAGTGAATGGGTGCCGTCAGAGTGAGAGTCCAAACAGCTGATAAAAACTTTACAATAATCCACAAGTAGTCCACACCACTCCAGTCCATCAATTAACGTCTTGAGAAACCAAAAGCTACGTGTTTGTAAGAAACAAATCCAGATGTCTCAACATGTTTTAGTGTAAAATAATCTATAATCCACTGTATTGTGTCTCTCCAGGTGAGAAATATGCACAAATCAAGCACTGTTAATAAGCCAAAACTGTTCTAAACAAATATGTGGGAGGATTTTGATGCAAGATGGAGATGGACTTTTTCACTGGAGGAAACGTTATTATGGATTATGACAAAAAACACCTTAATGATGGATTTGTTTCTTACAAACACGCAGCTTTTCGCTTTATAAGATGTTAATGGATGGACTGGAGTGGTGTGGATTACTTTTGAATTATTGTGATGTTTTTATCAGCTGTTTAGACTCTAATTCTGACGGCATTCATTCACTGCAAAGGATGTAATGCTACATTACTCCAAACTCATCTACATCTTATATGTGCTGAGGCTGAGTAACTTTTGGGGGTAAAATATTCCTTACAGTTACAAAATGTTAGCACCTGCTCATGACAGTTGGTATTTGTCAGTTTAAACCAGCATCCTTTGTAATAAACCACAGTGTTGTTCCTAGATATCGTTAACCACCTGATTTGTGCTCACACATGACCAAGCACCTGCCTTCTGAAAACAACCCATAGATAGTTTATTGATTTTAATCACAATGTCGTCAGTGCAACTGTTACATACCGAGTTGAAGACATGCCACAAATAAAACACAAACCTCATATTACACAATTAAATGACTGCTTCAATTTGGCTTTACCGCATTAGGTACAAATATTTACAGGGCAAACATATACACTATTCATTGGGCAGTTGCATTTTACAAAGTTGTGCCTATTTTCCTCCAAAGGGACTCACAGGATGCGAGATCTGCGATGGCGTATTTGTAAAGTCTCAGGAGAACATAACATACGGAGGATACAAAATGTTGAGAATAAAATAACAAGGGTACTGGAAGTAATTGAAAAGTTGCTTCTGAGGGGTGCAGCTAAAAACCATGGGTATTGGAGTAGAAATACTGTTTTACAAAAAACGGTTGAATAAAAATGCAGCACGCTAAGAGTAAACGTGTACCGAACCCACTTAGGATAAGGTCTTGTCGTGATACCAGGGGAAGCGGATCCATTGCTAAATGCCCTCCAGGGAAAAAGTCGCTTAAAATGTTATATTGCCCTTTCTGTATTATTACTAAAACGAATTCACAGGCAACCATTCATGCATGTGACGATGATACCGCGCAATGTAAACAAAAGGAAAGAGTGTAACCCAACAAGAACGATGTCAGCGGTGGTCGTTTAACATTAAGAGGAAGAAGCATTGGATTTAGACTGGTTATACAGGTTATCAGGTCCTCGTGTCAGTGCAAATATGGCGAAAACAATGGCAGATGCAAATAATGACTGGAACGGCTGGAACATGTGCCTTACAGAAAGCGTTTACCACACACATCGTACGTCTTTAAGAGGAAACATGCACCCGAGGGAGGACATCTAATGGATAGATGAGCAACAAATGTAAATCTCACACATTAGTATTGTTATTGATACTATCATTTATATAAGGCCTCCCTTGTATTATTCGTCAAGGTTGCCGAAATGAAGAGAGAGAGTAGGTTTTTACACTTAGGACATGCATGCAAATAACTTACATTTATATTCTCAAGTACAAGCACGTTTGGAAGGAGGGCTGCATAAGCCTCTCGGCCCTCCTCGAGTATTTCGAGTATTGAAGTTTCGACAGACTGATTTCTTCGTAACATTTAGCGTGACGCGTTTCGGTTCCCAAACGACCGCGTGAAGTAGAGCAGTAAACGTAGTGCGTGTGTTCGGAAGTATTGCAGCTAGAAATGAAATACGGCGGAGCACTTCACTGACGATGCGGATGCGTGAAAACAACTGGACTCGTTTGATTTACACGTCTCACGTTGTTGCATGTTGGAAATTAAACGGATATACTCTAAACTCTTTAGCAGTTAACATTCTCATGCATACTAGTTGTTTCGATCACAAGAAGAAAGTTCATTTAAAAGTAGTCCAAACATGTTACTCTTGTGGAAATGAGAGTGGAAACGGATAACTCGTTCAGTCCGGAGCATGCTCGCATGCGCAGCCTCACTTCTGCATGTCGCACTGCAAGAGCAGTACGATGGACGGGTCGCTCTTGGCGGCTTCTTTGAACTCGTCTAGTGTGATCTGGTCGTCGTTGTTTTTATCCATCTTGCTGAAGATCCGATCCACTCTCTGCTCTGGTGTCAGGCCGTCCTCGTTCATCTTCATCATTATCACCGTGCCCACCATTTTATAAATAGCCTTCACACAAACGGGAAAAAGAAGAGACTCGGCTTTAATGACACGACGAGGAGGCGTTAAGATGGCCAAGTGTTTGCACTTAAATGGCCTTCTGATTTTTTTTTTTTTTTTGCTGTTTTGCCATTGGCACTTTCCATAAATATCATACATGTTAATTTTAAATGAAGTTGAAGTGTGTGATTTCTGCGCCACTAGCATCACCGAGCAAATGACGTCCAGCCCCGTTGAGTCACTCAAACATAAGGATCGCAATTCTGATGCCGCTAGTGGTGCGGACGTCACACACCTCACCTTTAAACAATTAGTGAATTAGAAATGATGAAACTAAAATAATCAATTAAGGATGAATCTGCAACCTTGTTACTCATTATTGTATTTATTTATTGTTTCATATTTTTTGCTCAAATCTAAAAAATTACAGTGTCTCTGTTTGGACATGTACTAAAATAAATAATAAAATAAAATAGTAATAAATAAAATAAATAGAAAATTAATCGGCTTCACCTTTAAAGCATTGGTAGCCTTTTCTGTTATAAGCGCTATTAGGCATGATTAAATTCTCCCATTTTTTTGGGAAATAAACACAATTAATTAAGGCTAAACCTCCAACCTGGTTACTCATTCTGACATGTTTTTTTTTTTATTAATTGTATTTATTATTTATTATTTATTGCTCAAATATCAAAATTACAGTGTCTTTGTTTGGACGTGTTAAAATAAGTAGTAAAATAAAGTTGTAATAAACAAAATGAACAGAAAATAAATCAGCTTCATCCTTAAAATATTAGGCTTTTCTGGTAATGAGAATTATTAGATATTACTAAATAAATTCTCCCATTTTTTTTGGGAAATAAACACATTAATTAAGGATGAAACCCCAACAAAGTTACTCATTCTGACATGTTTTTATTAATTGTATTTATTTAGTATTTAATATTTATTGCTCAAATATCAAAATTACAGGGTCTCTGTTTGGACGTGTGCTAAAATGAGTAGAAAATAAATCGGCTTCACCCTTAAAATATTAGTAGGCTTTTCTGCTAATGAAAATTATTAGATATTATTAAATAAATTCTCCCATTTTTTGGAAATAAACACATTAATTAAGGATGAACCTTCAACATAGTTACTCAGTCTGACATGTTTTTATTAACTGTATTTATTTAGTATTTCATATTTATTGCTCAAAATTACAGTGTCTCTGTTTGGACATCTCCTAAAATAAATAATAAAATAAAATAGTAATAAACAAAATGAATAAAGAATAAATCGGCTTCACCCTTAAAATATTAGCAGCCTTTTCTGTTATGAGAACTATTAGATGATTAAATAAATTCTCTTATATTTTGGAAATAAACACATTAATTAAGGATGAACTTCAAATCTAATTACGCTTTCTGACATGTTTTAAGTAATTGTATTTATTTATTATTTCATATTTATTGCTCAAATATCAAAATTACCGTGTATCTGTTTGGACAATGTGCTAAAATAAAAAATAAAATTGTAAAAAACAAAATGAGTAGAAAATAAATTGGCCTCACTCTTAAAATATTTCTCAAATATTAAAATTCTTTTCTGACATATCCTAAGTTTTTTTGCTGCAAAAACCTTCATAAAAAAAATAATAATAAAAAAAAAAACAGCATTCTATTTTGTTATGAGAACTATTTGGTATGATCATGCAAATAGTTTTCAATTTATTGAAAATAAAAGCAGTATTTTAGGATGCATCTTCAACCTTGTTGCTCATTCCGACGTTTTAATTTATATTTATTTATTTCTGCATTTTTATTGCTAAAATATCAAAATCACGTTTCCAAAAATTGCAGTTTATTTAAAATAACTAAAAATAAATAAATTAGCTTCACTTTTAAAGCATTAGATTATTTTGTAACGAGAACTATTAGATGCAAATAATTTTCTTGAATTGAATAAAATGAAAGCATAATAATTTATCATAACAAAAGAAAATGATAACGAACCTTCTTACTCATTCTGACATGTTTTATTAATTCTATATATAATTTATTTATTAATTTAAACAGATTTTCTACAATCTTTTGGAAATAAAAGCACTAAATTAAGATGATCAAGATGAATCTTCAACCTTGTTGCTCATTCTGACTTGTTTTGATTTATTGTATTTATATATTATTTCATATTTATTGCTCAAATATGAAAATCACAGAGCTTCTGTTAATGAATCTTTTTGTCATTCTGACATGTTTTTATTACTTGTATTCATTTTATTTAATATTTATTTCACAAATATCAAAATTACACAGTCTCTGTTCTGACATGTCCTAAATTTTGGTTGCAAACTTGCAACCAAATCACTTATTTTATTTAAAGCATTAGAGGCTCTTTATTTTGTTGAGAGCTGTGAGAGCTATTAGATATAGTCATACAAATAGTTTTCTTTTAATTTATTGGAATTAAAGCATACTAATTTAACATAATAAAATAAAATTATAATAATTATCCAACCTTGTTACTCATTCTGTTTTTATTACTTGTACATATTATTTATTTATTATTTTATATATTAAAAACTTTTTTTTTTTTTTTTTTTTTTTTTACATAAAAACACTCATTTAAGATGAATCTTTAACCTTTTTACTTATTTTAATTTATTTGTTTTATTTTATTTTAATATCCTTTATTTTATACAATTTTATATTGCTTAAATATCAAAATCACAACGTGTCCATTTAGATGTCCAAAATATTGGTTGCAGATATTACAAACCTCAAAACAAATAAATAAATTAGTTGCTATAATATTTAATTTGACCTCCTTTTTTCAAACATTCAAGCTTTGTTTTGTACCCTATTTATGGAAAGTGCTCATATAAACACGGGTTCATCCACTAGTGTTCGTTTCATGCAAATAAACAGATTTTCTTTACCTCTATAATCTCCAACATCTCCACTCGAGTGATCTTGCCGTCTCCATCCAGGTCATACATGTTGAAAGCCCAGTTGAGCTTCTGCTCAAAGCTTCCCCGTGACGTGATGGACAGGGCGCAGATGAACTCTCTGAAGTCAATAGTGCCGTCTCCATTCTTATCAAAGGTCCTGAACGCATGCTGCGCAAACTTCGACGCGTCACCGTAAGGGAAGAACTGCAAGGGGAAAAAAAACAAGATTTCAGTCTGTTGATTGGTTTGCCATTGTAATGTTTTAAATAATAATGAAGGTCTCAAACTGAGACTGTATTTAAGTTTAAAGCCCAAGCTTGTGAATCTGGACAAACTATTAGAAATAGCTTTGTTTGATTTTCTGTGGAACGTAAAGAGAAAATCTGATTCCGAAAAATCTTCAAGCAGTTATTTCATTTCATATTTTAGTGACCTTGGCTGTCCAGTTTTAAAAAACAAACCTGAGCACTATTGTCCAAGTATTCTGAAGTCGTATAACAGATTTGGTTGCGCAAAGGTCTCAAACCTAGTTTTATTATTCACCAAAAATAGCTGCAGTCCAAGATTGTTAGTGAATATCAACTGGCATTTCAGTCACAAAGCTCACATGCAGCTTTGAATGACTTGGTATACTCACATGCTGTTCAACTACGTGCTTTTCTTTATTTTTTGGACCTTAGTAGATGTAATAACTTCTATCTATTCTATCGTCTGCCCACATACAGCTCTGGATTGACACAAATGTTAGTAATTAATGACGGCGTTTTCATTTTCGAGTGAACTGTTCCTTTAAGAGGGATTTATGAATGCTTATTGATTTTCATGTCTGGATTTTCTACAGCAGCCACAGCAGGTTCTGTTCTTTGCTTCAGGTTCATTCTTCGGCAATTCATTAAAAAATAAGTGGGCACCGCGCAGTGGGTACAAGTACATCTAACAGTGTGTTTTCACTGAGGTCCTCACATCTCACAGCGTCACAGTCATTCCATGAATAAAATTTCACAGACGACCGCTTTGACTGTAGTTTGTGCTCCACTCCAGTAAAATGTGTAACCCTACTGTCCCATGTTAAACATACTATGACACTCACTTTCTTTATTTAATTCTCTCTTCTCCTTTTCACCTTTTTATTAAAAACATCTACAATTTGTCAAAACTTGGTTATTTTCAATACAAAAATTATATTGCTTGCTGGGGTGTTCTGAATCATTGCCATGTTTTCTTTAGGCCCAAGTTTTTTCACCCTCTTCTCCTTTTTCCTGACCTTTTATTTTTTTTTCAAAACCTGCATGCTTATTTTCAATAATGCTTAAAGGAGAAGTCCACTTCCAGAACAACAATTTACAAATAATTTTCTCACCCCCTTGTCATCCAAGATGTTCATGTCTTTCTGTCTTCAGTCATAAAGAAATTATGGTTTTTGAGGAAAACAGTTCAGGATTTTTCTGCATATAATGGACTTCATTGGTGCCCCGATTTTGAACTTCCAAAATGCAGTTTAAATGCGGCTTCAAAAGGCTCTAAATGATCCCAGCTGAGGAAGAAGGGTCGTTCATTCAAAAAAGATTCGTTCATTTTGCTGAACGAGACTCAAAGGTCCGAGTCGGTAAAATGATCCGAACTTCCCATCACTACTACGAATCACGTCTAAGTTCATCGTCTGTGTACTCCGGCTCAAAAAGGTAGAGTATGGCGGAAAACTCCATCTTATTTTCTCCTACAACTTCAGAATCGTCCAACATCGTTGTACCTTTTTGTTTGTAAACAGCGTTTGACTTACTTGCTCTTTCTTAGACTTCGCTTTGTAAACACTGGGTCTGTGGTTCCGCCTACGCTTCGCATGACTTTTCGATGTGATTCAATAGTACGTTGAACGTGCATCCCAGAGCCTGTGCTACACAAGCTTTTGTGCTTAAAAAGTATACAAATTTTTATTTTCCATAAAAAATGACCGATCGTTTCGAGGTAAGACCCTTATTCCTCGGCTGGGATCATTTAGAAGCCGCATTTAAAGTACATTTTCAGTTCAAAATCGGGGCACCAATGAAGTCCGTTATATGGAGAAAAATCCTGAAATTCTTTCCTCAAAAACCATGATTACTTCACGACTGAAGACAGAAAGACATGAACATCTTGGATGACAAGGGGGTGCGTAAATTATTTGTGAATTGTTTTTCTGGAAGTGGATTTCTCCTTTAAAGTAGAATGCTTGCCTTTTTTGTTGCTGTGTTTATTTTCATTTTTTACAGTCCCCAATTTTCCTGACCTTGATCTGTATTTTTTCAAAACTTGCATGGTTTATTTCAGTAATGCTTAAAGGAAAAGTTCAAATTATTTCAAATTTGCTGGTTGCTAAAGTGTTGCCACGCAATTGCTAGGGTGTTATAAAGGGTTGCCAATTTTTTTTAGCTCTCATCCTATTTCCTAACCTTTTTATTGAATTTATTTTTTTTTCACACTTTGCATGGTTGAATGGTTACATTCAAAGTAGAAAGTAGAATTTTAATATTTCATATTTTCTGCTTGCCATGGTGTTGCTCTGCGGTTGCAAGGGTGTTCTGGATAGTTGCCAGGTTTTTTTTTTTTGTTTGTTTGTTTTTTTACAGGCCCCAGTCAAAATGGTGAGAAAAAAAAATCTACTAAAGGACTGACACATCTCAACATGACACATTATAGTTCATCCGAAAATGCCATAATTTGCTCAACCTCATGTCATTTTACACCTGTTTGACTTTCTGTCTTCTGCAAAACACAAAAAGCAAAAATTGCAGCCCATAATATATAGAAAACAATATAAGATATCTTTTTTGTTCAACAGAAGAAAGTCAAACAGGTTTAAAACAGCATGACAGTTTCCATTTTTGGGTGAACTCTCCCTTTAAAACCTATTAAAGCCCCAAGTATGAGCTCTAGTAATAGTGATGTTTGACTTGACTAAAAGCCCATGGTCTCTCACCTTAACATAGAGCTGCTGGAACTCCTCCAGGTTTAGTCGACCGCTAGGACAGTCTTTCAGGAAGCCCTTGTACCATTGCTTGAGCTCATGTTCATTAAACTCTGTGTTCTTCACAAGGTCCTCCATCACCTCGGGGGTCAGTTTGCTGTTCTGTTTTCCCATGATTACTGCATTAGAAAGAAAGAAATAATATGGTTATATGGAAAAATAAATAACTAATATGGTGTTAGAAAGTTCTCCAGTGTAGTTGTAGTGATGCTCTAATGAGAGATGCAGCTGTCATCTTTACAATTATTTTCTGACAGCCGCTCTGCTCCTGAAATGAAAATCTGAGTTGAATTTTAATCCATCTATAGGAATTGATCACAAAATAAACTGTCATGAAATAATGTTTTTCTAATTAGTGGTTGATCACACATTTCAAAAGCACATTTTGGTCATCTATATCAGCATCAACCATTAAAAACAGCTTATTAGTAATACAATTCAATAATAGCAAATAGTAAGTACACTGTAAATAAAGAAAACACTATTTAAACTTTTCAGTTTTGAAATTTCACATTTCATTTAATGTTTACTTGTGTTAATTTGTAATAATCTGTGAAATTGACTAGCAGTTTTTGAATGATAATTGTTTCTACACAATTTTTTTCAGACTACATAAATTTGCTGAATTAGCACTTACACTCCTAGTCAAAGGTTTTTGAACAGTAAGATTTTTAAGGTTTTTAAATAATTCTCTTCTGCTCACCAAGCCTGCATTTATTTGATCCAAAGTACAGCAAAAATTTTAAAAGCAGTAAAATTTTTACATATTTTTACTATTTAAAATAACTGTTTTCTATTTGAATATATTTTAAAATGTAATTTATTCCTGTGATCAAAGCTAAACTTTCAGCAGCATTACTTCAGTCTTCAGTGTCACGTTATAGAAATTAATACTTTTATTTAGCAAGGATGCTTTAAATTGATCAAAAGTGATGATGAAGACATTTATGTTACAGAAGATTTCTATTTCAAACAAATGCTGTTTATCTGAACTTTCTGTTCATCAAAGAAACCTGAAAAAAAAATCTACTCAGCTGTTTTTGAGCACCAAATTAGAATATTGAAATGATTTCTGAAGGATCATGTGACTGAAGTAATGATGCTAAAAATACAGCTTTGAAATCACAGAAATAAATTATATTTTAAAATATATTCAAATAGAAAACAGTTATATTAAATAGTAAAATATTTCAAAAAATGTTTCTGTTTTTGTTGTACTTTGGATCAAATAAATGCAGGCTTGGTGAGCAGAACAGTCTTCTTTAAAAAACATGAAAAATCTTTTGACTGGTCGTACACTAAATATTTATTTTAACTAAAATTGTTAGAAAGACAAGGCTGTCTGAAGATTTTAGAAATGACTCTATATGTCCAATATCTTGGCAACGACCACTTAATCTTGACAAATTAAATGAAATAAAAATGATAACTTATTTTACTAGTCATTAAGGCGAGGACCAAAAACAAACATCCTTAGTTATAATGAAAAGTGCATTGTCAGATAGGCTTTTCTCAACTTAAGAGCTTTCTTGCAACTGCAGGTTGACATTTGTTTACTTTAAAATATGAAATTGAAACTACTGCACCAGTCAATTATTTGCAACTATAAGGTAGATACATGAAAAACGATGCAACATGATGTCATGCATATTAAATTCTTTAAAATATAAATGCACGTGTATATTTACAACTAGCTTCACGACTCAATGCACACAAAGTGCTGGTTATAAAATTCTGAACACAATGTTGTCAAGTGTGATCATCTGGTCGCAAGCAGCCTGCCTGTGTTGTGCTTCTCTAAATAGATCAAAGTCACAAGAGTTTATGTGTAAATGGGCATCAGGTAAAATAGGCTACAAACGGGGAGGGGTTGGAGAGGAGCTTTTTTATTTCCATGTGGAGCGTCTGTCTGTGTTCGCAGCCTCTCCTGCATCAAATGCGAGCTTGAAAAACACATTTGATAAGAATGCGGCTTTAATTAAAGACAGTCAGAATTATTACCCACGACCCAATCGTCACTCTTATGTAATAGCACTGAGGCTTTTTCAAGCACCAATGGCTGAACGAATGACCTTGAGAAGGGAAACCACTGGGAAGCAATGCAGAATAACGATCCGTGATCTCAAACGGAGGAATTACTGGACTTAATGACGAAGATCTCACCATCACCATCTGTGCATTTGCTTTAGATGCCATTTATACATCACGAGGCTTTTGACGTGACTGAATATGGGTAGAATAGATTTGCATATACATATAACCGACCCTACTGAGACGTAACATCCCAAACGAGCATTTTAACGTGTTTTAGTGATGCAGCAGTGTAAATTTAGTCCATTCCGACGGAGCCCGCAGAGAAAAGACGCAGTCCCTTTTGCCAGTGCATTGCACTGCGCTCAAATCACATCAAAAATCTCTCAAGTGAGGCTGAGAGCATCAGTGCATCTCTCAAATTCATTACACAACACCAAAGGTTTGTCTGTGAGCAAACGGGGAGTAGCAAGCAACCAGTGAGCTTTTGTTGCAATTGTGTCAGTGTCTGTCAAACGCATCAAATACACTCACAGTTTTAATTAAAGCCTACTACACCCTCAACCTGCGCAAAGTGCTCAAATCAGGCCACGTACTGATAATGCATGCGAGTAAACGTTTTCCTTTAGTCACTCGTGCATGCATTCATTCATTCACACGATCACCCATTCACCACAGGCGCCTGTTAGATCGTTTCTCTGCATTAAATGGCAAAAAAGAAACGCGCATAAATGTCTCACAGCTGCATATGCACGCATGCATCGCCTCTTACCTTCAAGTAACGCGTTAGAGGCTGATGGAAATGCGCTGGTGCTCGCAAGCCGTCCGCTTTGGCGTGTATCGAACCCAAATTCCTCGGATTCGTCGCGTTTACTGAACGCCAAATAATGTGTAAAGGTGATTCCAGCTGACACGAGCCCGCTTCCGTCTGTGTGTGTGCGCTATGCGACGCAAGACATGCGGCATGCAGCGAGCATCACCACCACACTATGCTGCTCCTCGCCTGCGTTTGCGCAAATTGTATGCTTGCAACCCTGCTCTTAGGGAGCTCGTGTCAGTAAACACTCTATTAACCATCGTATGCATGCTTTGCATGCGAATCTATTGGTGAACGCTCTTTATTACCTATTGTAAATTCTCTGTTTGGGTTCTCGGAGACTCCAGTGCGGTATGTGAGGGAATAATAACAGTTTATGTTTTAAAATCAACCGAAGTTATTTCCATTTTCTTTAAATATGTTCGTCTGACCTAGTTACAAAATCCAGAAGACGCACAGTATTCTTCTCTTTTAGTCTTATTCACATAGGCGTGCACTTTGCGGATTTTTACATTATTTTTATTAAGAACCAACCATTTTCTACAAACAGTATAATCAGACATGTCAGGAAAAGAAAAAGAAACAAGGTTTTGCTTTTAGACGTTGTTTCCAAATATATTAAATGTCAGTTTTAAGTTGCTCAGACAGAAATCTGACTAGTCACCAACAGAGTCGTTTCAGTTTTGAATCTGTTTGAGCCTAGCAAAACACTGCAGAAAATTCAGTAAAAGAAGTGAAAGCAAACAGCTGGTAAATGAGTTTGCATCTGTATGTTTCAGAGACCCCAAACATATGTAATATTTCCATGGATGTTTAAAATATGTTAATTTATCCACCTGCATTTTTAACGTAAGAGCATTTCGGCTATTTTTAACCTGAATGTGCGCGACTTCCGGTCTCTTAGCTGCTATTTATTTTTAACTGTACAAAACCGGTCCTTAGGCTGCATGATAATACAATTTTGTATTTATTAGCATATTATTTCATGTATTCTCATAACTATAAACATACTGGTTTGTAATGCAAATAGTTTTGCTGTTTTTTTCTAGTTATTTGCCTAGCAGCTAATAAATCGGAAGTCTGTCATTCACAAAAAAAGCTTACTTTTGCGTTATAAAATAAGGTGGATAATAAGTTGCATTAAGAAAGATCATGAACATGAAGACCTAAATGAGGCTTTTAGGTCGTGAAAAGATTTTCTAGTGATTGCTAGAAGGCTAATAAATACTGCATGTGTGGTTTTTAAATGGCAGCAATTTGAAGGATGGTTAAAGAAGGATTTCTTTAATCACTTGCAAACATGGTCTGTTTCATATTTGAATCCTTATCTCAACAGCTGTGCCAGCCAATTAGTCAGGAGGAAAACTGTTTTATATAATTTCATAATGTTATAATTTTGCTTTTAGTGGGAATGTTTTCTTAGTCAAATTTAAAAAAGAAAAAAAATAATAATAATATTTTGTCCTTATTTACTCACCTTCATATCACAAAAGGAGTTTTCTAGATGAACATCCATGCTGCTCTTTTCCATACAGTGAATGGTGACTACATCTGTCCACTACACCTGCACTGTCCCTTTAAGAAAATGTCTGATACTGTGACATTTTTGTTTTTGATGCTAAATAATTCTAGTGACATATAGAATATGTAATTAAATATGACTAATACATAATATTAAGCGGACCATATGTTTACTCTGGTGAAGGTTTTTATTTATCAAAGCTAATAATATTTATGTACTATGCTGTAGGTATTGTACCTTCAGTAAATAAATGAACTGAGTGAAAAGAGTTCCATATAAATTATAAATCATCTCTGTTTTGGTTCAGCTGTTGTCATTACCAGATTAATTACATAACAGACTTACATATATATTCATGCATTCAGCAGATGCTTTTATCCAAGGTACTTAAAATTGAGGAGCATAAGAAATTCATCACATTATGATAACGTACGATAATGATTTCTCTGGCAAAGCTGAACGTCTTTAACCAAAAATAGTTGACAGACCATTAATTTTCAGCATTGTGTATCTTTCCAATGCTGAATAAATGCCATTGTTGAACTAATTTCTATAATCATACTTTGTATACAAATACAAACATGCATTTTTAAACAGCAATGAATAATTCACTCTGAAACAACAAATCAACAAATACAGGTAAATGTGAAATATGACGTTTATTTGTTTTCTCTCAGTGTGGCGGCAGAACTTCCTGTTTCAGCCCCATGTGTTTGATCTATATCAGTCCTCAAATCCATTGCTACCAGTCTCCTGTGAGAAAAACAGAATAAAAAAAGTTAAATATCTTACAAATGCATTAAAAGGTTACTAAACACTTGAGCATATGAGCATTGTTGACGAACCAGGCATCATCCATCAACCATGGACTCTACGGAGCTCTTATATCCCATGGATTTAAACATTCAGAGAAAAAAGGGAAAGAATTACATCATCTTGTGATGTCCTTCTGATGTAACACAACCCATTTTCCGTCCATTTACGCTTCTATTCCTGGTCCAGATGATGCAGGGTTTCCCTTCTTACCTGCTGTGATGTTTTATGAGCAGTGATGTGGGTTGAAGGGCTGCAGCGTCAGTGAATGGGTGAAACCCGCAGGACGGATTGGGCTGATGGGATGTAAGTGAATCACTGAGGTTCGCTGAATATGACGGCACTGCCGAATAATCCTCAGGATCCGGTGACTCAGCTGGCTTTACTGAAGTCAAGAGGAATCAAGTTTAGTGAAGAATGCTTGAATGATGAATTACATGAAGCACCATAAAGATCATGTGTGTCAAGGATGAAGCACCAGCACTCATCCATAATAACACATTCACTCATAGTTTCATTCATGTCATTTCATAACTTTCTATCTTCTGTCAGTGGATTCAAGAGTTGTTTTGACCTCATTGCCTTTCAAATAATCTTTGCTCCACAGAAGAAATGGTTTAGAAACACAGAACATTGCTTTTATTCATTTTAATGAAAACATACTGTATGCATCAATTATGTTATTAACGCTTGAGAGAAAGAAACTCTACCAGATGTTTTCTCCTAATTACACAACTAATTGTGTTAACAATATTTAACTTTAAATCATTTTAGATAAACATGTCTAATCAGGTGTTAAAATGTATTCTACACTAACTTTCAAATGTTTGGGGTCAGAAATATTTTCTGAATTCTTAACAAGGACGCATTAAATTGATCAAAAATGACAGTAAAGACATTTATAATGTTGCAGTAGTTTTATATTTCAAATAAATGCTGTTCTTTTGAACTTCATATTCATCAAAATTTCCAAAAAAATATGTAAATAAATAAATTTGAGCAGTGAATCAGCATATTAGAGTAATTTCTGAAGGATCATGTGACACTGAAGACTAGAATAATGATGCTGAAAATTCAGCTTTGAATCACATTTCAAAATATATGCAAGTAGAAAATAGCTATTTTAAATTGTAAAACTATTTCACAGTATTACTGTTTCTATCAAATAATTTAGATCAGTATATATGATGAGCATTAGAGACTTTTTTCAAAAATATATCAATAAAATGTTTGAATGGTAGTGTGTTCAAAGTTGAGGTCAAAAGTTTACATACACCTTGCAGAATCTGCAAAATGTTTTTTTTTTTTTTTTTTACCAAAATGAGAGGGATCATACAAAATGCCTGTTATTTTTTTTATTTAGTGCTGACCTGAAAAAGATATTTCACATAAAAGACGTTTACATATAGTCCACAAGAGAAAATAATACTCAAATTTATAAAAATGACCGGTTCAAAAGTTTACATACACTTGATTCTTAGTACTATGTTGTTACCTGAATGATCCACAGCTTTTGTTTAGTGGTTGTTGTTCACGAGTCCCTTGTTTGTCCTTAACAGTTAAACTGCCCGCTGTTCTTAAGAAAAATCTTTCAGGTCCCACATATTCTTTGGTTTTTGTAGCATTTTTGTGTATTTGAACCCTTTCCAACAATGACTGTATGATTTTGAGATCCATCTTTTCACACTGAGGACAACTGAGGGATTCATACACAACTATTTCAGAAGGTTTAAACGTTCACTGATGCTCCAGAAAGAAAAACGATGCATTAAGAGCCGGGGGTGAAAACATTTCACAGAATGAAGATGTGTACATTTTTCTTATTTTGCCTAAATATCATATATTCAGGTTGAGTGCTAAATAAAAGAAATAACATACATTTTGTTTGATCCCTCTTATTTTGGTAGCATAACATTTTGCAGATGCTGCAAGGTGTATGTAAACTTGTGACCTCAAATGTATATCAGTGAATAAATAGGCAACATTCAATAGGTCATGTTTCTTTATGTTTTATTGTAAACTGCTGTTGTGTGGACGTTGAATTTTTTAGAATCATAATTCAGTTAATTCCTCTTCCTGCCATTCCAATTAAACTTGGAACTTCCAGCTATGGAATTTAATTTCATTAACTGAAATAAAATGTTGCATCAAATGTAAATGGAACATTCTCAGAACATTTAACTGAACATTCTATTAAAACAAACGGCACTGAGCTGATGTCAGGTACAGGAATGGTGCTATAGAGGTGACATCACCATTCCTGGCTTCAGCTGCCAATGGGAGAATAAGCTTTCAGTATACAGCCATAATGTCTAATTATAACTAAAGAAGATACTCCGCCGGGTCAGCTGACATTTAATCAATAAAAGACGTGATGGATGAATGCAGCAGCTGCTTTAAAGAGCAGTGCGGAGAATAGAAAGAGGGTGATAAATAGATAATAGAATTCACCGTAGCCCCATAAAAATCCATTTTGAGTCGAATAGATGATGACATACATGGTCTTTAGAACAACTAACCTTAAATCCTGTTCTCACCTTTTCTTTGTAACCTTTATTGCAGGGAGAGACTCAGGATAGTGATTTGAAAGATCCGTGTCGGTCTCCGGTCCGGTATTATTCCAGTCTGGCTGGGGCCGAATGAGCCGCTCAATGAAGCTGATTGCATTTCACTCCTGTTGTTTGGCCTTTGTGCCGAATCTGCAAGAGCACACATTAAGATCCATAGACAACAAACACAGAATATTGACATGACAGGTTACTGGTCATTAGGGTTTACTCTGTCAAAATGTACTGCTAACTACATTTTTGGAGTGGGGGACATCTGTGGTTCTCTTGAAAAAGACATGATTAACATGCCTGGAAAATATATTGGAAGTTTCTAGAGTAAATATTCTCTACACTCTCAGAAGCAAAAAGTACAAAACTGTCACTAGGGTGAGACCTTTTCAAAAAGTACTATATGTACCTTTTACCACCTTACTGACAGTATTGTGCCTTTCTTTCCAAGAGTGTACTGTAAAATATTTTACAGTGCAGAAACAAATGCATATGCAGTAGTTACAAGCAACTAAGTAATGGAAATTAATTGGGTTAAGAGTGCAGGAATCATAAACATCAAATTGTTTGTAATTGGACATATTGGATGGATGCTTGTTGGTGAATCTCATAAAATAAAAGTAAATAATACAAGAGAATTAAAAAAAAGGACTAAATATGATTAAAAATGTTTACTTAACATTTCTGGGGGAAAAAATCCTCAAACAATGGACACATTACAGTGAAAGATGAAAAATTTGGGGGGGAAATTGGTGTAGAATTTGCATTAAGAAAAAATTTAAATAGCTAAATTTCACAAATAATTTCAAAGAAAGTAATGGCATGTAACACATTGAATTAAATATTAAATTTCTCCACCTGTTAATAAGGTTGACATTATTAAATGTATTTTAAATCATATGCCTAATAAGGTAAATGTGCTTTTATATTTCAATTATTTTAATTAGCAAGGATGAATCAAATTGATTAAAATTGACAGTAACTACACTGCTAATTTTCAATTTTTTTTAAAAAAAGTATTTTTTTATAGTATAAATGTTTTTTTTAGTTTTTTATAAAAATGTTACTATAAAAAATCTACATGGTCCTCTACATCTACATTGTTAAAGTAACTAAGTAAATAAAATAAAATACAATAAAATAAAATACTTTTTGGAAAAAAATGAAAAACATTATTTGTTGTATTATTGGTTGAGAAGTTTTTTTTCTTTTTTATATAAAAATTAAATAGACAAAATATAAAGTAAATGTAAAAAATCAATGAAAGGTTTAATCACATTTTATAAAAGGAGACAGACAACATTTTTCCAAATTTAAGCAATAGACAAGAATTTCCTATTTAAAAAAAAAAAAAATACAAGAAATATGTCCATATAAAAATGTACATGGCCCTAAAATAGGCTTTTTCATGGTTAAAGTAATAAAATAAAATAAAATAAAACTGACAGTAACTACATTTCTAATTTTCTAAATGTCTAATTTGTAATTTGTGTAATTTCTTTTTTATTTACAAGTTTTACAAAAATATTTAATATAGTATAAATGTTTTTTTTTTCTAAATGTCACTATAAAAAAATCTACATGGTCCTCTACATCTTGTTAAAGTAACTAACTTTTAAATTAAATTACATTTTTTATATATATATATATATATATATATATATATATATATATTGGAAAAAAATGTACATTATTTGTTGAGAAGTTTTTTTTCTTTTTTATATAAAAACCAAACAGAAAAAATATAAATTAAAAAAATCAGTAAAAAGTTTTAATCACATTTTATAAAGGGAGATTTTTCTAAATTTAAGCAATAGACTAGAATTTCCCTTTTTTTAATAAAAAAAAATTCTAAATGCTATGTCACTAAAAATGTACATGGTCCATGAAAAAACAGGCTTTTTCATTGTTAAAGTAAAAAAATAAAATCAAAATTTAGAAAAAAATGTAAAAAATTATATGTTTGTATTGTTTGTTGAGTAGTTTTTTCTCTTTTTTTTCATAAAAATGAAATAGGTTGTGGTGACTGAATGCTGTTGAACAGCGAGATAAACACTTACTATGCAATGTTAATTTTTGTGAACAAGCTTTTCTTCTACAGTTGTATTTTTAGACTCTTATTATCCTTCATTAACAAGGCAGGTAATTATAGCGACTGTTGTCCTGTTGCTTTAGATGTATGTATTATTCTTCACCTTCCCCCTAAATCCATGTTTAGATCTATAGAATCCTGAGACTTCACACATACAGGTTCAGTACTCTCATTAGTCTGAAGCATTGAGTGCAGGACAAGACAAGTGCTTTTGCCATGGATACACACGCATAAAGATCCATCTCCCTCACGCCGTTCAGCATGAGCTTGCATTAAGCAGCTACTGACACAGAATGAAAGCACCACACATAATCAGATACAACGAGCACAGCTAAAACAACGGTAACCTTCCCACCTTACCTTCCAGTCAAGGGCAAAGAAAGGATTTGGTGGAAAAATGTCAAAAACAGTTGCTGAGTTGCTCTTCTCATCATCCACAGCATGTCATGAAGCCAAAGCGTGTGTTTGAATGTTCATGATGCTGCCCAGTCGCTGAACCTTTCCTTGTTGTCATGGAAACAGGCATCCAGATCCTGGGCTGTTTCCCATCACATGTTCATAAAACATTCTTCCATAAAGCTAATATACAGACTTAGGAGGATGAGGAGATGGGATTATGGTTGGGCTCCTGGCTGTCATTATATACATCAACAGTAACTGTATTATGTAATGAAAGCATCTGGCTCACTCATTATCAAATCCTTCCACACATGGCAAGATTTTGCACGGATGCACACATTAGACTAACATGGGTATTATTAGCTGCAAAGAAGAAACAGCACTACATTGAAATGGAAAGAACATAAAATAAAAAGAAAAGAAAAAATTTTAGGCCACTAGTATTTTCACAAGCTAAAAAATGGTTTAAAGTAAGTTATTTTTATCTTTTGCTGTAGAGTGTCAGTAAAAAATATCGGTTTACATTTCCAAACATTCTGTTTGCCATTAATTGTAATAGTGAGATTTTTGTTTGCACAAGGAGTCTGACAACAGCCAGTGCTCCACACAGAGATCTGATCTCACCATCATCCAGTCTGTCTCTGGAATGACATGAAGAAACAGAAAAACTGAGACAGACTAAATCCAGAAGAACTGTGGCAACATCTCCAAGATGTTTCAAGTAACCTACCTGCAAAGCTACCTGAAAAACTACGCAGAAGTGCACACAGGGCAAAAGCTGCTTTAAATGCAAAGGATGGTCACATCAAATGCTGATTTATTTTAGTTAATAGAAGTTCATTGATAAAGAAAATCTATTTTTGACAGCATCCTCATTTGACAGCATCCTCATTTTATGTGCCTAAAAATTTTAACAGTACTGTAGCTTTGTAGGTGTAGGTCTCTTAAAGCATCTTGGAGATGTTGCCACAGTTCTTCTGGATTTAGTCTGTCTCCGTTTTTTCTGTTTCTTAAGACTGACTCGATTGAATGATGGAGAGATCAGATCTCTGTTTGCACAAGGAGTCTGACAACAGCCTGTGCTCCAAACAAAAATCTCACTGGATTATTACAATTAATGGCAAAATGAATGTTTAGAAATGTAAACTGATATTTCCTACTGACACACTACAGCAACAGACTGACTTTAACTGACTTTAAACCATTTTTTAGCTGATGAAAATACTAGTGGCCTAAGACTTTTGCACAGTACTGTATGTCTATTCATTTATATTCATTCATTTTTGGGGAAAATATATTTTATTTATTTATATATATATTAAACATTTATTTATTTATTTTTGGCCAAAAAATATACACTACCGTTCAAAAGTTTGGGGTCAGTACATTTTTACTGTTTCTTTTTTTTTTTTTTTTTTTAAGAAATTAATACTTTTATTCACCAAGGATGTATTAAGTTAATAATTAAAAGTTTATTAAAAGTTAATAATAAATAATTTACATTGTTATAAAATATTTATATTTTTAATAAACACTGTACTTTTTAAACTTGTTATTCATGAAAGAATCCTGAAAAAAAAAATTACAGGTTCCAAAAGATATTTGGCAGCACAACTGTTGATATTATCCAACATTGATCATTCTAATAATAAATCCGCATATTAGAATGATTTCTGAAGGATCATGTGACACTTAAGACTGGAGTAACAGCTGATAAAAATTCAGCTTTTCATCACAGGAATAAATTCTATTTTAAAGTATGTTAAAATAAAAAACATTATTTTATATTGTAAAAACATTTTGCAATATTACTGTTTTTTTCTGTATTTTTAATCAAATACATGCAGCCTTGATGAGCATAAGAGACTTCTTTAAAGACTATTACAAGTCTTACTGACCCCAAACTTTTGAACGGTAGTGTATATATATTTTACATAAATGCTAAATATATGTGGTAAACAGTGAAGCTCAGTTTTCGAAACTGACAAAATATTTAGTTTCAACCTTCATAAAAAAAAAAAGTATTTGAGGGGCAAAAAAAAAAAAAAAATCCAAACTTACAGTACAGTTTTTTTTACTTTTAAACAAGTTGGTAGAAAATATATTTACATAAATATATTTTGAAATATATTTTAGCTAAAATATGTTTTGCTTTTTTTACCCAGTGAATACTATCAGAAATTGTTTTAGTAATATTTATATCTAGTGTGACAAACATTTGTATTGCAAAACTACAACTTAAAATAATAACTAAATATGTTAACCTTGCCTTGGACTATTTTATTTTAAAATAAAGCTATAGTTTAAAAACCTTTAGGAAATTATTGCGGAACCCATGGGTCAAAAAAATGAAGAAAAAACCCTTCGCTCAAAAACAAGTGGCTCTTCCAGGTTTTTCCAGTTTTTTATATTTGCGTTTGAACGCATGTGTACCTTGACAGGAGAAGGCTATTTGTACTGTTAAGCCACGCCCAGGTTCTCACTATTCAGAAGGCGAAATTGCGAATTACGCTACGCTCATGAATATTAATTAGGTTATTCTTTTTTACTAACTGGAGCGGAGAGACACGTCAAATAATTAATATTCATGATCGCCGCTCCCTTGTACAAAGACCACGCCCATCTTCACTGTTCAGGGCGTATTTTCAATAAAGCTTCCGCAGTTTGAATCATCATGGCAGCCGGTAAAGCGTCCTTGGTGGCGCTTGGAGTTCAGTTCTGTCTAAAAAATAAGCTGCTGTCGAAGTCAACTTTGCCTGATATTGTCAGCTGTATTAAAAGAGGTAAGGGCTTTCAATGACACTTGAATGACAGGAATAGTTCTTTGATAAATGTCATTATGTTCGCCTTTGACACTGACATTCTGACAGGACACCCTAGTATGTTCGACTCTAGATAAATAAGTGCTAAATATGTATCGCGAAATGTATTTATCTTAAGATATAAGCTATTTTCTCCTTGGTTTGTATCTCTTTTTTCTCTTTCGTGTTGGTGTTAGCCCTAAACGTTATATATTATATTCATAACACTGTTATAGTCTAATATGATAATATTGTATTTTTAGTTTGTAGGAGATCATTTGCTTAATCATTTTTGTTGATCTAGATGTTTACAACCAACATGTAAAATCACCACTAGAGAGAACAGTTAATGAGATATAACCATTGTGACAACTAGCCCCGGTCTCCCTTTAAACAGCTGTTACATAAGAACAAATTTGATAGTGGTCTTTAATTCTTACAAATAATCATGTGAAATAAAAATTTACGTGCAGATCATACAGATCTTGTTCAGTACAAGCAGTCCTGTTTACTCATGAAACATCAGTCATCTTAATTTCATGAAACTCTTTTTCAGGTCTTGCCACGAGTGTGTTGTCTCAGCCTGTTGAAGTGCCCAGTGCCACAACCTCTCCAAGCAGCAGTTTTAGCGGACCGCTGGAGCATTACAACAGTCTCATTCGAGATGGACAGTTACGAGAGGATCTGCAGCAGAAGGCTGTTTTGGAAAAATTGGATAAAATGCAAAAGGATCTTCGAGGGTACAGCAATGAACGCTCAACGCTTTTCTCAAAGGTAAATGACACAAAGTTGTGTGGTGTAAAGCAGGCAATATCCTGGTTTTAACAAATTCAGACTTCTTTTATCTCCACAACAGTTCTTCTCCAAGAGGAAGCCACCAAAAGGTTATTACATATATGGAGATGTTGGTAAGTTCTGCTGCATTTTTGTTGTACTGTTATAGAAATAAACTGCTCAGTTCTGTTATCAGTGCATTTATTTTATTTTTTTAGGCACAGGAAAAACTATGGTTATGGACATGTTTTATGATCATGTAGAGACGGCGAAGAAAAAAAGGGTCCATTTTCATGGATTCATGTTGGATGTACACAAACGTAAGTTTGCTGTGATTCATGTTTTAGTTCAGATTTGTCTTTTTTTTTATTGACACTACCAGTCAAAAGTTTTTGAACAGCAAGATTTTTAATGTTCTTTAAAGAAGTCTCTTCTGCTCACCAAGCTTGCATTTATTTGATCCAAAGTACAGCAAAAACAGTAAAATTCAGAAATATTTTTACTATTTAAAATAACTGCTTGCTTTTTGAATATATTTTAACATTTAATTTATTACTGTGATTTCAAAGCTACATTTTTAGCATCATTACTCCAGTCTGGTCAAAAAAAGTTTATTATTATTATTATGTTGAAAACAGCTGAGTAGATTTTTTTTTTTTCTTTTCTTTTCAGGTTTCTTTGACTAGAAAGTTCAGAAGTACAACATTTATCTGAAACAGAAATCTTTTGTAATATTATAAATCATCACTTTTGATCAATTTAAAGCATCCTTGCTAAATAAGCGTAATAATTTCTATAATTTTAATTCTATAGTTTTAAATATTGATAATAATAATAATAATAAATGTTTCTTGAGCAGCAAATCTGCATATTAGAATGATTTCTGAAGGATTTCTGTGACACTGAAGACTGCAGTAATGATGCTGGAAATGTATGATTTAATCACAGGAATAAATTACATTTTAAAATATATATTCAAATAGAAAGCAGTTATTTTAAATTGTAAAAATATTTTACAATTTTTATGGTTTCTGCTGTACTTTGGATCAAATAAATGCAGGATTGGTGAGCAGAAGAGACTTCTTTAAAAACAATTACAAATATTTTGACTGGTACTGTATATTTTGGTGTTATTAACTACTAATTTAATTGATTTTATGACTACCTCACTACATTTGGTAAATAGACCACCTACACAACACATTTTCTCGCCAGCGGACTATTATTTTTCAAAGACCAAAATTGGCTTAAAGTACATTATTTTACAAGTGTGAGTGACTGAAATATTCCCAGAGCCTAAAATGACTCATGTATTAATTCAGGTTCTGTTTGTAAATTATAAACAAATGCCAAAATTAGTAAATTTGCCATTATTTGCTCTTACTCAGAGAGACTCATGTTTATATAGGAATCCATCGGCTCAAGCAAAGTTTGCCTAAGAGAAAAGTGGGTAAAATGGCAAAGGCATACGATCCTATCGCACCGGTTGCTGAAGAAATCAGTGAGGAGGCCTGCCTTCTGTGTTTTGATGAGTTTCAGGTGAATGTTTCACTCAGTATTTGTGTAGTTGTAGTGTAATCAAGCTTTGTGATCGCTTCAGCGTACTAAGATCTGCTTCAGTTATCTGTTAAATTCCTGCAGTGAATCAAACTGGTACAGAGAATAATCAGTATTGATTTTTAAGGTTTCTTTACCTTTCTTTGTTTCATTAGGTCACTGATATTGCAGATGCCATGATTCTTAAGCAGCTCTTTGAGAACCTCTTCCTGAATGGAGTTGTAGTTGTTGCCACGTCCAACCGGCCTCCAGATGGTAAGAAGGAATGAATCCAGCAAAATATTGATAGGTTCTCACTAGAGTGAATGTAGGTCTTATATGCATTCTTTTGGGTATGAGGGTGACACTTATCTGTTGCTTTATGTAATCAAGAGATCAGCTGACTCTTTGAAAAGGCTGTTATTTGCAAAATAATGCTTTAGTGTGACCACCAGTGACTATAGCATTGCAAAAAATATTTATAAAAGCTGTAATGAAATTATTGGAGTATGTTTTACAAGAAAACACTATTTCAGTGTTTCTACCTAAAGTTAATGTTTAATTCAATTTGTTATTTGCTTTTTCTTTGTAATTTGTTAATGATGTTTACTAACAATTTCTGAGTGAAAATTGATTGCAATAAATCATGCACCAATTTTATTTTATTTATTTTTTTAGGGTTGTCAGATGATTGAGTTTGCCTGATATATGTGTGTGTACTGTGTGTAATTGTTATATATACATAAATACACACAAATTAATGTATATATTTAAGAAAAAAGTTTTTTTATGTACAAAATATTTGTATTTATATATAATATCAACTATATAAAAATGTAATAAATACATATACTTGTAAATATTTCTTAAATATATAAATAAATGTGTTTGTATTTATATATACATAATAATTACACAGTACACACACATATATTAGGCAAACTCATACTTTTATTTTGCATGCGATTCATCATTTGACTGATCTATTTTTTTTTTTAAATATAGCATATCGCACAATGTGCACTTTCTTTCTGTGATTCTTGGCTGCCAAATCCAGGTTTGCTTTGAACACAATATCTTGTTTTACAGATCTGTACAAAAATGGATTACAGAGGGTGAACTTTGTGCCTTTCATCGCCGTGCTAAAGGTAAGCACTTCAGTAGCAAGTGTATTATCTAATACACTTAGTTTAGTTCTTATTGGTGTTATGTACTATACTTAAAGGAATAGATCACCCAAAATTTTGCTGAAAATTTACTAGATGTATTATTTCTTCAAAAACAGTTTTGCTCACCAATGGATCCACTGTAGTGAATGGGTGCCGTCAGAATAAAAGTCCAAACAGCTGATAAAAACGTGACAATTACCTCACACAATCCGCTTAGTAAATTAATGTCTTGTGAAGTAAAAAGCTGTGTGTTTGTAAGAAACAAATCTATCTTTAAGGTGCTTTAATTTCAATCTTTTGCTTCTGGCCAAAATACAAGTCTATAATCCATAAAAATGCTTCCTTCAGTGAAAAAGTCCATCTCCTGTTGTCTCTCACATTAAAATCTGCCCACATATTTGTTTAAAAATGTTTTGGGCTGTTTTTGCTTGTAAACAATGCTTGATCTGTGCATATTTCTCTCCTCATTCAGATTAGAAGACTTTTTTTTTTTTTTTTTTTTTTTTGCCAGAGAAAGCAAAATTATGGATAGAGGACTGTTTTAGCTGGAAGCAATGGTTTGAAGTTAAAAACATCTTGATGCTACAAACATGTAGCTTTTCACTTTACAAGATGTTAACTGATGGACTGGAGAGGTGAGGATTATTGTTAAGTTTTTATCAGCTGTTTGGACTCTCATTCTGACGGCACCCATTCACTACAGAGGATCCACTGTGGTGAGCAAGTGATGTAACTCTACATTTCTCCAAATCTGATGAAGAAACAAACTCATCTACATCTTGGTTGGCGTGACGGTAACAATTTGTCAAGTTTTTATTTCTGTGCAAACTATGTGCCCTTGTTGAACTTCTAGGAATAGGGTCAAAATGGTAATAACGCATGTTGATTAAGTTATTTTTTGTTAGAAGTGCTGCAAATAATGCATTGGTCAAATGTCTTTTAAATAGGAGTATTGCCAAACACTACGTCTGGATTCTGGAATAGATTATCGGAGAAGAAATCGCCCTGCAGCTGGAAAACTTTTCTACCTGTGAGAAAATTCGTTATTTTGTATTAAATGTTACTGCGTTAGTTAAGCGATGCACTTTTAAACAGTTATGCATGTTGACTGCTTTCTTTAATCAAAGACATGCAGCTTAAAAATGATTTCAGAAATGTTTAAAGCCAAAGTGTAAAATATCTGCACTACAGAAATAAAAGTTGATAATAGTGATAGTTTTCAAACGATCCAAATTCGCACCATTAGATGAGTCACTGTTGCTTAGGCAAGTCAGGAAACTCCATGTTTTGAATGTCATCAAATGAATTGTTCCTATTGCCTTTTCATATTAGGATGGCGTAATAAAAAGTATTTTCACATCCAAAACATAACATGCTTCACTTCAACAGTGAATGTTAGTGCTTTGACCAAGTATAAATAAATTAGAACATTGTATTATGAAGTGATTAAATATTTATTAAATATTTTTCAATTTAGTTCCAGCGAACCTGATGTTGATGCAACACTCGATAAGCTGTTCGATGAGATGGCCTTTAAACAGAATGACAGTAAGTTTGCTGCTCATTTAATTAGCTGATGGTTTGTCAGTAAAAACACCCTAACAAAAGGATTTTCCAGTAGTTGTCATATCATAGGTGTGAATGCCATTATGTGTGTCCAAAATTTAATTGAGAATTGAATCATTTTTTAACTTGTATTTTGTTATGCAAAATTTGATTCATGTTCATTTTGTTTATCACAGTTACGCGGCCCAGATCTCTAAAGGTACATGGCAGGATACTGACACTTAATAAAGCATGTGGGACCATAGCAGACTGCACTTTTGAGGAGCTGTGTGATCGAGTAAGCTTGAGTTTCCTATGACGTTTCATTGTCCTCCAGTGAAATAAATTAGAATTAGTGAGTATTGTTTTGGTTTTACTGTTAGCCTATAGGAGCCAGCGACTATCTGGAAATCTCTGCTGTGTTTGACACAGTTTTCATCCGGAACATTCCTTTGCTCACTTTGAACAAGAAGACGCAAGCCAGACGCTTTATAACTCTCATTGACGCACTATATGAGCACAAGGTAAGTCATGAAATGCTTATGGCTTCTGTTGGAAGGTCTTAAAGGAGCCTCTCACAGTTCGGTGGAATATCTCAACAGGTTCGAGTCGTGCTGCAGGCCGAAACTCCGTTAGATGATCTGTTTGTTCACGAACATCATGACGACCACGACCCTCACGACACTCATGTTTTATTGGATGATCTTGGCATTTCAAGGGTAATTTACCAACCGTTTCCTATTTCAAATTAATTGAGAATTTAAAAAACAGAACCTGTTTTTTGTTTAATGTTGCCTTTTGGAATTTTATTATAAATCTAAAAGAAGCCCCTGAAATTGTATCTGTCAATCCTAATATATTTCTACTACCATTCAAAAGTTAGATTTGTAAAAAAAAAAAAAAAAAATTTTATAAGAATGTCTCTACAGTATATATTGTAAAATATAATTCAGTTTAAAAGTTTTATATTGATGTATTGCATTTGTAACATTTTTTTCTGTGACGCACAGCTGAATTTTCAGCATTATTACTCCAGTCTTCAGTGCCACATTTATCCTTCAGAAATCATTGTAATATGCTGATTTAAAACATTTCTTATTATCAGTGCTGAAAACAGTTGTGCTGCTACATATTTTACATATTTTGTGGAAACCATGGTACATACACCAGCATTTGTTTGAAATCTTTTGTAACATAAGTATCCTTAGTGCCACTTTTGATTAATTTAATGCATCTTGTTGACCCCAAACTTTTGATATAGTAGTGTGTATGTATGTGTTGTTCAACAGTATAGAATAAAATATAACCTGGTCTTGAAAAATAAATTTAAAGGAATAGTTTGCCAAAAAAAAATGTAAATTTGTTGAAAGTTTACTCACCCACAGACCATTCAAGATGTATATGAGTTTGTTTCTTCATGGAGACAGATTTGGAGAAATGTAGCATTAAATCATTTGTTCACCAAAGAATCCTCTGTAGTGAATGGGTGCTGTCAGAATGAGAGTCCAAACAGCTGATAAAAATCACAGTAATCCACAAGTAATCCACCTCACTTCAGTCCATCACTTAACATCTTGTGAAGTGAAAAGCTGTGAAAATTATGGGTTTGTAAGAAACAAACCCATCATTAAGATGTTTTTAGCTTCAAATCATTGCTTCTGTCTAAAATATGAGTCCGTAATCTATAATATTACTTTCTCCAGTAAAAAAAAAAAACTCATCTGCATCATGGATGGCCTGAAGGTGAGTCAGTTTTTATTTTTGGGTGAACTATTCCTT
Source organism: Labeo rohita (assembly GCF_022985175.1). Lineage (NCBI taxonomy): Eukaryota > Metazoa > Chordata > Actinopteri > Cypriniformes > Cyprinidae > Labeo > Labeo rohita. Next base: position 4,312,807 of record NC_066885.1, read on the forward strand.
TAAAAATAATTAGATTTTTAACTTTAGGTGTTGTTGATATCTTCACATTGATGGGCGGCAGTGATTTGATTATCTCTTTTGATGCATCAGGATGCAGGCAGCTCACTGGCGATCTTTACAGGAGAAGAGGAGGTGTTCGCCTTCCAGAGGACAGTATCTCGCCTTACCGAGATGCAAACAGAGGAGTACTGGGTTGCAGGAGATCGGAGCTCTAAGTAGCTTTTATCATTATCAACTCCATATACAGCGGCCATCTCAACTATCATAAGACTCAGCCTCGTATGAGGTCTTGGGATCAACTCCATTTTGATTTGGTGAGGACTGTATTTTAATCAGAACTGTATGGAATAATGCTGCACTTTATAAACGCACATGTAAAAATGAACGAGAGGCTAGCCTCTTTTTGAGGTTTAGTCTTAAAAGATTGGCAGGTTTGTAAAGAAGCATCTGGATGTGGATCTGCCAAAGATGAGTTTTAAAATCAGGCTGCCTTTTTGGATATGTAAATGATCTGTGGTATTTTATGCAACCTATTTAAGATTGTTTGCATTAAAATTATTTTATCTTTTATTGATGTCTGTTTTGTTCTGAAGCTTTCTCTAGTGCTTCTGTTTCAGGTCTGTGATGTTTGCAGATAGGTTTGTGTGGTTTATTCATCATTATTTGTGTCCAAAACATAAGAGGAAAATATTAGTCATGTATATTTAGGTCTTATGAAGGAGACATGGCTGGACTTTTGCTGAGAGAGGTGCTTTCATTGGAGGTACTTAAGATTGGGGATTTGATTGAATAATCCTTCAAATTGTGTAATTTCTGGAGAAGTTTTGATTAAGGCCACTAAACAACACCCTAGTAGCTGGATAGCAATACCTTGGGAACTTTGCATGAACAATCAGTTCTTTTTATTACTGTAATGCAAGTCATTTTTCATTTGCTATTCCTATTGTTTTAAAAGATGTTTTCTTTCACTTAAAAGTGTATACGTTTTAACTAAAAATAAGGAAATAAGCAGGGCTTTAAAAATACACTACCAGTCAAAAGTTTTTCAATGTTTTTAAGGAAGTTTCTTCTGCTCACCAAGCCTGCATTTATTTGATCCGAAGTGAAAACAGTAAAATTTTGAAATATTTGTACTATTTAAAATACTTTTCTATTTGAATATATTTTAAAATGTAATTTATTCCTGTGATTACAAAGCTGAATTTTTAGCATCATTACTCTAGTCACATGATCCTTCAGAAATTATTCTAATATTCTGATTTGCTGCTTTGCTAAATTAAAAAAGTTGAGTTGCTAAGTTAAAAAAAAAACAGCATTTATCAGGAAAAAGAAATCTTTTATAACACTATAAATGTTTTAGCACTTTTGATTAAATTAAGGCATCCTTGCTAAATAAAAGTATTAATTTCTATAATTTCTTCCCCCCCCAAAAAAAAAAAAAAAAAAAAAAAAATATATATATATATATATATACTGACTCCTTTTGAATGGTATAGTGTATATAAATATATAAAATCAAATATAATAAAATATATATAAATCAAATATTGATAATAATAATAATAAAAATATTTCTTGAAAAGCAAATCAGAATGTTATAATGAGGATCATGTGCCTGGAGTAATGATGCTACAAATTTAGCATAATTTACATTTTAAAATATATTCATATAGAAAGCAGTTATTTTAAATAGTAAGAATATTTCACAGTTTTACTGCTTTTGCTGTATTTTGAATCAAATAAATGCAGGCTTTGTGAGCAGCGAACATTAATAAAAATATTATAATATTAGATATACTTAAAGTAATTAAATTATAATCATTATATATATACACGTGTCTTTTTCTTTTGGTTCAGAAATATGAGATTTACTGTTATCAACCGGTTTTGTGAGATCCACCCTGTCGCAGGTAAAAATGTAGCTGCATTCTGTTGCAAGGCTGTTAGTCTGTCTAGAAGCCATTTATTCGAGAGAGTGTATAAAATAAGAGCTCTTGCGATGGCACATCTGTGTAATGTGCAGATGACGTGTGTGCCAGTGGATGGTGAGCTCCAGTTTGCTCTCCGGCCCTTTAAGAAGCAGTTCCTCCGACTGGTTCCAGGGGGCGGATGATCTTTGTGTTGCTGTTCTTCTCTGTAGTTTGCAGCGGAGCAGCAGCGCATTAGGGGCTTTGGCAGTGCTGGATCGCCCGGGTAGCGGGACGCAACGTCCTGCTCCGACATGGAACAGGGCTCATGGAGGTTTATTGGGAAAAATCGTGTGCGTGTTAGGACTCATTCGTGCTGATTTGCAGAGGGACGGCTGTGGAGGTATGGCTTGATCGTTTGAGGACACTTTTCGCGCACGTACAGCCCTTCTGAACGCTCTAAAGCAGCGATTTTAAAAGGCGGCAGCTGCGTTCTGAAACAATGTAACATTCGCATTATGATGTAATGTTACAATGTAACAAATTCGCAGCTCGACGTCATGCAACAATGTAACAAATTCGACCGTACGCTACGTTCCATTCTTTATGCTTTTGAACCACGGAAGCTTCATTAAACGAGTCGAATGGGTTCATTTTCGCTCGTTTCGTCGTTTATTTAATGCTTAGAAATAACCAAAAACGAGCGAGATTTATAAACAAATCCTTGTATGTGCTGGAAGTGGCCATGAGCGCATTTGTAAATATTCCTAAACATCTCACGACATCAATTCGATTCCCAAAGTGTCCCGCATTGAAATGTGGACTCTAGAAGTGACCCATTAATGGCATGCACGAGGGCACTGCTGCTGTTGCTGTGTTCAGAAAAGCCGTCCATACATCATTCATTTGAAGGAGTCGAGGAAATATGGCAGAGGAGGTAGATAAGCCCTTGGCTGTGGACGTCGACATAGACCCTGATTTTGAGCCCCAAAAAAGGCCCAGGTCCTGCACCTGGCCTCTGCCCAGACCGGAGTCCAATGCCGGGAAAGCAGAACCAGCAGAGGTGGGAATCATTCCTGAGGAAGAGGTGGATGAAAATGGCACTGATGATGCTTGTGCATCTAGTGGCATTACAGGCGCATCAAAGCCTGTCAGTGTGACAGAAGGAAACAAGGCTGTTGCTGCTGCTGCTCCTGCCATAGAAACCAATAATGGTGTCAGTGATAAAGACACCTACGGCTCTCCTGTATCTTCCCAACACGCTCTGGCCGCATGCAGCGACTCCAGCATCAACGGTCTGATTCCTCAGCAGCCCAGAAAATCCTCTGCCCGCAGGAATGCCTGGGGAAACTATTCCTACGCGGACCTCATCACTCAAGCCATCGAGAGCTCGCCCGAGAAACGGCTGACATTGGCCCAGATTTATGATTGGATGGTCCGGAATGTGCCATACTTCAAGGACAAAGGTGACAGCAACAGCTCTGCAGGATGGAAGGTACGTTAGGTCAAATAGACAGGCTGGATTGTAACCTTGTTAGGTGCATATATGAAGTGTTTGTGTTCACAAAATCCATTTGTTGCAGCTAACAGGGTGAATTAAGATTAATTGGGATGTCTCATTGGCAAAAAGTGTCCTATTTAAAAAAAAAAAAAAAAAAAAATTACCTCTGTAGGTGCTTATGTTCTTACAGGGTGCTACACAGATGCTCAAAATGTGGACTAGTCGTGTAGTTTGCTGATAAAGTGCATGCTGTTGTGGTCTTGCCAAAGGGCGTTACAGCAGATAAATTAAGGAAGGTGCCACTGATAAAGAGGAGCATTTAAATGGCCCATGCTTTCCTCATAATTTCACCAAAAATTGAAGCTTGATTAATCAAACGAGTCATATCTTTTTTCTTTTTTTACAAAAATACTAGTGTGCAAAGGGCTTTTGCTATGCTATGCTCTCTTTTCCCATCCCTGTTTGATGTCAGGGATTAGCTTGGACTGGAAAAGCAATTTATCCATCATGGAATCAAGTCTGATGAATGCCCTTGGTATAGCTGGATTTGAATTAGAGAAAAACCTTGGGAAATCCCTCTGAAATCCTGCAGATGGCTGTTGTGCAGATATTGCATTTAAAAAGATGATTTGGCAACCTCACAAACAAGACATTTTTTTTTATTTGTATTTAATATTTACACAGTTTGCACAATTCAATGTCAATGTATGATTTATTTGTAAAATTGGCTTCACTGTAACCGTCATTCTGATAGTGGTCCATAATAACATGGAGGTTAGCTGGCAAATTTAATGTTCAAATTCTGTCTGTTTGCTAAAACAGACATTTTGGTGATTTTTGTGCAAAAAGGTCCAAGCAGATTTTAGGAACCGTCAGCCGTACTCGGTGCAGATAAAGCCATCCTGCAGAGTGTTTGCATCTGCCTGCCACTGAAGGAGGCAAAAAAGAGAAACCATGGGCATATCGTCAGTGTCAGGGTTGCTATTGGCTGTTTCGTCCCCACCTCCACTTCTGATTGGCTCTCGGCTACAGCATAAGAAGCAATCAGCTGACTGGAAACTATGTAGGTCAGTGTGTAGCAACGTGTGAAGAGCTTTGGTGTTTGACTCTGAGAGACAGCATTGTGTGTAAACTGGCGGCGCTCCAGTGCTGTTCTGAGTGGTGCTTTGCTCAAAAGGGACTGCATCATGGCTTTCAGCTGATTTCAGCCCCTCTTTTCATCTGTTATAGTTATTTTTCATGGTCCTGTGTAGATTTAATTCAATAGAAAGCAGAACCGCAGAATCTTTAAGATGATTTTCAGTGCTGCATTCATATAATCTGACACTCTGTTTAATGCAGTGGGTCGATTAATGCAAATTTTATGAATGGGTAAATCTCATGAAAACTGTCAAGAACACACCTAGGTATTGGACTCACATTAGGATATGGTAAACATAGAATATATGTGAAATATGCAGTTGCAGTTGTTATTGTAATTGATGGAAAAGCAAACATGGATAAAATAAATATTAAAACTGGTTTGAACACTGATTCAATTTGTCATTGAAGAGTGTGCTCTTATTGCAAGTCTAGTTGGTGATGATCTGTTTTGTAATCAATGTAGCTATGAATGTCAACAAACAATCTGATGGATGTGCCTTAGATTAGATTCTCAATCCAGTCAATTCAGTTAGCCAGCTTAACCAAGCGAAAAAAGGAAAACTGCTTACGTACTTTAAGAATGAGTTGGGAAACATGTTCTTCTTAGAGTGGAGAAAGTTCTGTCTTAAATTAAATCCAGTAATAGGCTTGAAGCAAGGGCTTTAATGGAAGTGAAGTGTTATGAGGTCGGCCCATTCACTCCTTGAGAGGTTCAAAGGTCGGTAAGGTGATGTTCATGAACGGTGTTGAGCGGAGTCCAGCTTTCTTCAAGATGTAGCAAGCACTGCATTTGATAAATTCACACCATTTTTAGACTCTGCCTGCTTGACTATTCATCAAAGAGGAAAACCATGTCTCGCTTGTGAATTTTATCACATCCCCTTATGCTGCATTATGGATTGCTGTACCTTCTGTGCTGCAGTCCACATTAATGCAGCTTCACTGCACTGCACTGCTCTGCACTCTTAAACTTTGTACACGTTTGAGGAATTCTCCATGAATCCTTCAGCTTTCTCTGCAGTAGGAAAATTTTTTGATTTATAGTTCATAGCTGGTTAGTATTATGGCATATTAGAAAATCCTGGTTATCAAATGTGATGTTTCATTAGTGATAGCACTGGTGTGCTTACAGAATTGCCAGTTTTCTGTCGCATATGTGAAATGCCAAAAGCTGAACACTCAAAGTTACCTAGTTGAACTGCACAGCACAGACCAATTATCTGCACGACCCAACGGACAGTGTGGAGTGGGTTGATTTACTTTTAGATTGGTCTTGACCACAGAGCCCAGACCAATTTAAACAGTGTGGGTGCAATTCAAATGAGAGCGGTTCTATTTCTATTTTATGTAAAGCTGCAGTGGAATAGTGTGTGTTTGTTAAAAGTGCCATGCAAATTTAGGTGAATTTCAGCACAGACATTTTGGTTGCAAACCCCAGTGAGAACCACAAATGCATTTAAAAAGTAATTTAACTTAATGTGCTAGTTTACTTATTTGTTTATATCCTTATTAATTACTTGGAAAAACCACAAGCAGGTATGCTGAAGTAGGTTTGAAATAATTTTTGCAGGACAGTGGGTCCCCAGGAGCAGGGTTGAAGATCTAGGCTTTATATAATTGGCCTGCACAAATGGACTCTATTGGTCAGAGTAGTCACATGACTCTTCAATCTCTGGTTAAAGCAATCAAGTCAGAGTGGCATTGTTCCTCACTCAGTATTGTGCTCTGTGGAGTTCAAGATTAGGCCATTTATTTTGCTTCTTAATGGCCAGATTGTTAATATATGCATCTGAGGAATCTAAAACAAGAAGTATATGAATGTTTCATGCTTGCCTTATGATGCACAGCTCATTATGTACTCTTTTCTTTTCACAGAACTCAATACGACATAACCTGTCACTCCACAGTCGCTTTGTCCGGGTCCAAAATGAAGGGACAGGAAAGAGTTCATGGTGGATGGTCAATCCCGATGGCGGAAAAGGGGGCAAAGCCCCGCGGAGGCGCGCTGTGTCCATGGACAACAGTAATAAGCTCATCAAGAGCGCCCGTGGCCGTGCTGCAAAAAAGAAGGCCGCTCTTCAGGCAACTCAAGATGGAAGCTCTGAGAGTTCCTCCAGCCTGTCCAAATGGACCGGCAGCCCGACCTCTCGCAGTAGCGACGAGCTCGACGCTTGGACCGATTTCCGTTCTCGCACTAATTCTAATGCCAGCACCCTAAGCGGACGCCTTTCTCCAATTCTGGCCAACCTCGAGGTGGACGAAGTTCCAGATGACGACTCTCCCCTGTCGCCCATGCTGTACTCTAGCCCTAGTAGTATGTCTCCGTCCACTGGGCTGACCGAACTACCCCGTCTAGCTGATCTGGCAGGAACCATGAATCTCAACGATGGCCTCTCCGATAACCTAATGGACGACCTTCTAGATAACATCAGCCTGACGGCTTCCCAGTCTCCGGGCCAAGACGAGAGTGGGGCCAACCTACAGGGAAGCCCTGTGTTTACCTTCAGCTGCTCTGGGAGCAGTCTGGCAATTCCCTCTGGCAGCTATGGCACCAACTCCATGTTTAGCCCTCCATCCGTCACTGGTCTGAGGCAGTCTCCAATGCAAACGATCCAGGAAAACAAGCAGGCAACGTTCTCCTGCGGTTCCCTCTTTAGCGATCAGAGTCTGCAGGACTTGCTCAGCTCCGAGTCCAACAGTCGCAGCGATGTCCTTCTTACCCAATCTGATCCGCTCATGTCACAAGCCAGTGCCTCCCTTTCCTCCCAGAACGCCCGTCGCAGTGCCCTGTTGCTGCGTAATGACCCTATGATGTCCAACCAGGCTGGGCCTGTTGGACAAGTGGGGCTCAAGAAGGTGTCGCCATCTGGATGGCGGATGAACTGTGTCTCGAGCAGCGAGTCAGACTACCAAAGCTTGATGAAGCAACATCTCCAACAGTCTCCCTTCAGAAGCACATCTATGCAGCTCAACTCCTCCGATTCATTGTTGGCAGGTCTCAACGGCAGCGTGACCTCCATTCAGTCGGTGTCTCAGGACCAATTCCCGTCTGACTTGGATCTCGAGGCATTAAGCGGCAGTTTCGATTGCGACATGGATGCCATTACCCGCAACGATCTGATGGATGCCGAGGGCCTGGAGTTCAGCTTCGATTCGCATCTCATCTCCTCTCAGAATGCTAACCTGACTTCAGGGAGCTTCTCCAGTACCAAACGAACCTCCTCCCAAAGCTGGGTACCAGGTTGATCCGGCCAGGCCCAGGAATGTAGGGACGGGGCAGAACACCGCATTTGAGCCAACTGTCCACTGTAAAGCAACTGTACATTATGCTGTAGAAAAGCTATTTGACATCTATTGGAATGAGTTCGAGTCAACGTCAATGATTTACCCAGTCGGTGTTGTAGTTTTGTGGCTGTATGTTTTGTATTGTCATGATTGAGGCTGGTTTGATGGACGTTGTGAGGAGTTTCAACCTTGATTAACCTAGAAGTGCTTGCTGGTGTATCTAAACGGCAATGACTAGGTATTGAACTCAGCTGCTGGAATACAGTAAGTGGAGTACCGTAGGGAGAAGTTAGTTTATGAATGAAGGCTTGGCCAACAGTACTTCCCCTAGTCCATCTACAATACAAAATCCAAAAGCATTTGGGAGTGTGGAAAGAGTTGGATCAGTTTGAAAACCAAGAAAAAAATCTTGAATGCTCATTAGTAAGCTGGTACCTACAACAAGTGGAGCACCGTCAAGAGAAGGTTGTCTACATATAAAAGGCCTGGGCAGCTGTTCTTCCCTTAGTGCACCTAGAATACAAAATCCCCCAAATCCCGCCATTGCATACGAGGTTAAACACTAGAGAAAGTCTTTCAAATCATTTGGAAGTGTGGAAAGAGTTGGGTCAGTTTAAAAAAAAAAATCAAGTAAGAATCTCGAGTTCTCGAGATGGCACCTATGACAAGTGAAGGATGAAGGATAAAAGGTTGTCTATATATATAAGCTTAAACAACTGAACTTCCCTTAGTCCACCTAGAATAGAAAGTTCCCAAAACCCACCTTTGCATACAAGGGTGCCTACACACTAGAGAAAGCTCTTTCGAAATTATTTGTGAGTGTGGAAAGAATTGCTCCGTTTGAAAACCAAGTGAGAATCTTGAGTTCTCATTGGTTAGCTGGCACCTACGACAAGTGAAGGATCGTAGAGAGAAGGTTGTCTGTATATAAAAAGCTTCAACAACTGAACTTCCTTCAGTCCACCTAGAATGGAAAGTCCCCAAAACCCACCACTGCATACAAGCGTGCCTACACATTAGAGAAAGCTCTTTCAAAATCATTTGCAAGTGTAGAAAGAGTCGCTCAGTTTGAAAACCAAGTGAGAATCTTGAGTTCTCATTGTTCAACTGGTACCTACAACAAGTGGAGGGTCATAAAGAGAAGTCTGTCAATATATGAATGTTTGGGAAACTGAACTTCCCTTAGTTCATCTCGAATACAAAATTCCCAAAACACACCACTGCGTACAAGGATGTCTTCACACTAGAGAAAGCTTTCATGAAAGCATTTGGGAGAGTGGAAAGAGTCTGGAGCATCATAGAGAAGGTTGTCTATATATGAGGGCTTAGGCAACTGAACCTCCCGTAGTCCATCTAGAAAACAAAGTCCCTAAAATCAACCACTGCATATGAGGGTTCCTACACAGTGAGAATATCTTGTGAAAAGCATTTAGGAGTGTGGAAAGAGTTGGGTCTGTTTGAATTCCCATTAGCCACCATACCTACGACAGATTGCACTGCAAAGAGAGTTAAAATATTCTCAACTTTTGGTAACGTTCTTCTACGTCGTTGTGATACTTTATCCCCATTGAAATCAAGTCAGCTCTAGTCTGTAGGTGCCCTTAGTTTGTTGTAGTTTCGTGATTGAGATTAATAGTATCTAGTCCTTGAAACAAACACTTGCCTTTTGCCAAACTAGTCCTCAGGACAATTGCAGAAATGGCCTGTTTACAACACAAACTCTTGAGAATGTTTCTGTTGTCCGAAAAATGGCCATGGAAAATCCATGTTTCTCCAATTATCGTTTTTTTTTTTTTTTTTCTCGTAAAACTGAAAAAGGGAAGATGGTTGTGTTTTTGTGAAACCCGTGAACATTATGTATCCTTGGCTCCTTTTACGGGAAAGTGAACTATGATATGATGATAAGCTATATATTTAGTGTTCTGCTGTATGAAACTAGTTTGTCAGTGTTTCCCATGGATTTCCTAACACAACCTGTGCATTTACCTGTGCTCGGAGTTCTTGAACACGAGCATCTCCGTCACCTCTAAACCACGTTCACTTATGAAGTCAACCATTTTAGAATAGATTATGAGCTATATATTTGTATTTCTGTATGTATACACACACACATATAGGACCTCATTCATGAAGTCATGGCTGTTTGTAAAATCAGCTATTTACACAGCTCTTAAATTGTTGCATTCAATGCCGTTTAGTGTGTATGTGTGCATTTACTGTACATTGACATGCATGCAACCGTTTACCTAAGAATGGGTTTGCAAATTTCTCTGTAAATCAAACATTTCTGTTGTGCATGTATTTCACGAATGAGGCCCATAGTGCTTATGTGTATATGTGCTGTGCACTGAATTTATATGTGTGTGTGTCTATGCACATAAATATTGGATTCATTGTAGAGATAAGGTATATTAACAGGTATAAATTTTGGAACGCTGATTAAGGACCACTAGATGTTTGTGTATTTGTAGCAGGAAAAAATGAAGCTAAGAGCATTTGGTGCTAAGTGAAGTTGTGTTGGGTCAGTTCATGCGGCTGGCATGTCACGTTTTTAACATTTATGTGTATATATCTACACAACGGCTGGTGCTAGTAGAAAGCGTGTATCAGTTGTGATGGCAGTGTGTTTTAAGCATCCTAATAGTTTAAAAGGAAAGGCAGCCACATTGTAGTATTACAGCCTGTATGGATAAGCTATGTAAGAAAGCACCTATGTTGTACTGTATTTCACTGTTGATCTTGAACATGCCAGACAACCAAATTCAAGGCTGATGAGAAATAATGCAACTATTCAGTTTGATGAAATAGTAGTGCCATTCAGGGATGACTTTCAGTAGTTACACCTAATGTTGTTTTAACGTCACAGTCGAATGTACCTTTTGTTAAGGTCAGCTTCACACCCAGAATTTTCATAAGCCTATTAAGCACTGATTTTTATAATCTGCTTTTTATAATCAGCTGGAGTCACAGAAGATGACTATAAAAAGTCGATTGTGCCGTGTTTACCTTTGTTTACTTCATTTTTACATTGCGTAATCCATTTTAGCTTCCTTTAAATGCTTTTAGTTCTGATATTTCAAATTTGTTTGGATAGGATCATTCTTCTCAAAAGAACTGCTACAATTTTCAATTAATTTTGAAATGTTATCGTAAAGAGGGAATTAACACATTGTGAGAACGTAATCCGCGTGTGTACCACCTCACACCACAACTGGTCATTAGTTACCATCCACTCAATGTTTGCTTGACTTTACCTGTGTATTTCAAGTTTGGATAATGTAAACAAGGTAGTGCAAGGCAAGGTGCATGTAAATAAAGCTTGTACAACACAAAATGTTTCTGTAGTCTTTATTTTAATTTGTTGTAAAATAAGCAAGTGATTTAAAGGAATAGTTCACCAAATTTACTCACCCCACAGGCCACCCAAGATGTAGATGAGCTTGTTTCCTCATGGGAACAGATTTGAAGAAATGTTGCATTACATCACTTGCTCTCTAATGGATCTTCTGCCGTGAATGGGTGCCATCAGAATGAGAGTCTGAACCAGGGGTGTCAAACTCCGGTCCTGGAGGGCCGCAGCCTTGCAGAGTTTACATGCATCCCTAATTAAACACTCCAACTAATCAAGTCCTTTAGGCTTAATTGAAATCTGCATAGTATGTGTGTTGGAGCAAGGTTGGAACAAAACTCTGCAGGGTTGTGTCCCTCCAAGAACTGAGTTTGACAAGGTCCATCAATTAATGTCTTTTGAAGCAAAAAAAAAACTATGTGTTTTAAAAATTTTACCACATATGTGACCCTGCACCACAGTCTTAAGTAGCATGGGTATATTTGTAGCAAAAATACATTGTGTGGGTCAAAATGATCTGTTTTCCTTTAATGGCAAAAATCATTATGATATTAAGTAAAGACTGTGTTCCATGAAGATATTTTGTAAACTTCCTACCCTAAATATATCAAAGTTTTTTTATTAGTAATATGCATTGTTAAGAACTTTACTGGAACAACTTTAAAGGCAATTTTTCTGAGTATTTTGATTTTTTTTTTTTTTTTTTTTTTTGCACCCTCAGATTCCAGATTTTCAAATAGCCAAATATGATCCTAACAACCAATAGAAAGCTTATTTATTCAGCTTGTAGATGATGTAAAAAAATTACCTTTATGACTGGTTTTGTGGTCCAGGGTCACATTTGTTTGGGAATGTTTTGGACCGTTTCCTTTGCCTTTCCTTTTGTAATTGTTGCTTGATCTGTGCATATTTCTCCCCTGACAACTTTTGCACGGAAGGAAGCAATATTATGAATTACAGACTCGAATTTTAGCTTGAAGCAAAGGTTTGAAGCTAGAAATGTTTAAATGACAGGTTTTTACAAACATACAGCTTTTTGCATCACAAGATGTTAATTGATGGACTGGAGTGGTGTGGATTATTGTGATGTTTTTATCAGCTGTTCATCCTGACGGCACCCATTCAATGCAGAGGATCCATCTACATTTTTGTTGTGATGAAGAAACAAATTCATCTAGGATGACCTGAGGGTGAGTAAATGTTAAGCAACTTTTCATTTTTGGGTTAACTATTCCTTTAATGCTTGTGCATCTGTCTGGTCAAACTGATCACCAGATCAGAACATTTCATGCTTTTAAGACATTATTTGCATAATTGCAAACAGCACCCAATGAGGTCCATGAGTCAGTTGGTAAGCATGCTCTCATTTATTTGATCTTAGTGGCACAATTTTGCTGTGGTTCATGAATGCACGTAGACTTAATTTAATGAAAACCCTGTTTACTCTACAGGCCATACAGCTTTCATCTAAAATACACTTAAAAACAACAGGATCTAAATACTTTAGCTTATTTGGCTTTATAGGCAATAAATTTGTCTTTGGTTTTCAGAGCTCATATTTGCTCAAATATAATGTATGTTCAATATTCTCATCCATTTTCTTCCAGTTACGCCTATATTTTGACACTTTTCTGAGCATGATGTTGCCATTACTGCTCTAGACAGCGAAATCCATGCGACTGAGGTGTGTTTGGATTACATCAGATAACTTTAAGTTTCATAAAACCATAATTTTCTCCAGAAGTTTCGAGCTTTGTCACATGGCTTCTAGCCACTTTCCTAAACTGGCCTAAAAAGATGATTGGTGTCTGGATAGTTTCAATCAGCCTAGCGCTTCCAAGAATGTTCAAACCTTTGCCAGGCCTTTTCTTTTTCTAGCTTTTCCCCCTATGAAGGGCGTCCAGATTGTCTATGGTTACCAAGGAGACGTGTCTTATGAAAATGTATGAAATGTTCACTCAGATGGAGCCCCTGTTGTTGTGTGTGATTGCTGATATTTTGCCAAAATTAGTGTGTATTCATGCACACGTAGCAATCACACGCTCATTCATACACGCTGTACAATCAGTGGGATTGATTGTGTTAAGAAAATCATTCATAATGTTTTACTGCTCTCTGCAGGGAGGAAAACAACCCCCTAGTGACGATCGCTGTAAAATGTGCCCCGTGTCCTTGTGCACTCATTGGTGGGACAGCACCTTGGTGGGGATCTCTGATTGGCTATCGGCTGCTTTTGCCACGAGCCAATCGGTGCTTCTGTTTCCAAGTCAACTTGGAATGTTGAGCTATTTAAATCCAGAGAAGGTGGATCTGATGTATTGACTTGTATATTGTCTGATTGTAAATTGTCTGATTGATAAGATTCTCGCTGTATATGTTGAAAGGGACAACCGTCGAGGTATTCTTTGAAAATATATTTGACTTGCAGCATATTTCCATCTTACGACTTGACTACCTGGGTCAACGTTAGCTGTTTGAGGTCTTGCATTTTATAAGTAAAAGAAAAAGAAAAGAACTCTTTCATCTGAAATATAATGAATAAATAAAAAAGAAGAAAAAAGATGTTGATGACTAAAGGTATACCTTTGAGACAGGTCTGTCCTCTTTGCTTGTGTCAGCAGAATAAAGCCACTCGAATGAGTTTTCATCGCCATCTGCAGGTTAACAACCGAATACATGCAGGTTCAAATACCTTCATTTGACTTCTGTGCTAAATGTTACAACAGCAATATATTGTTTGTGAAAAGAAAACTTAAAGTGCCTAAAGGAATGCTAGTGGAATTTCTGTGGTAATTTTGGAACCAGTCCAAACAAAAATAAAACACTCAAGTAATACCACAGTACTCATTCGTTTTAAAAGTTTTAATTTTGAACTCTTAACCTTTATTATATGTAACTTCTTGCGCTAATTTAAGTTAACTCGCTTGTGTGATTTACCGCCATTCATTTAAAGTGCGTACGCGGGCGTCTGGCGTCTCTATAGCAACTGAGCAAACACTGATACATTGTAGCAAAGGTTTACACTTCAGAGACAGTTTTAAAGTTCTTTTGTGTGTTCTTAATTCTTTTTATCTTTTAAACGCGCGGTATGTAGACTGCTGTACACAATTAATACAGTCAGTTTCACACCTGTGGGACGGAACAACTGCATGAGTTTCTGAGTCAAAACTTGGATTGTGAATTGAAGATGTCGCAGACATATAGATTCGGCTCCTCGGTGAAAGTGGAGCAGCTGGAAGAAGAACTGTCTGCTCAGATTCAGGCTCTGAAGACTGAGATTGAGGACAGTGAGATTTTACATCAAATATCCTCAAAACCATACAGGTGAGACGGAAAGGCAGGTTAATGTCATTAACCATAATTATTAAGTGAATTATGTAATTAGTTAATGTATATTTACATATTAAAAACGTCATGGAATTTGATTCATTCGTATTTTGATATACTGTCACGGTATGAAGTTTATGTACAAATGACTTGTTAATGGTTTCATGTCATGTCTTCATAATAAATTAATTATTCAAAGGTGTTTTCCCTCCTGATGCATCCAATAGTCCAGAATATTATTCATCAGAAAATATTTGGAGAAATGTGGCATTATATCACTTGCTCACCAATGAATTCTCTGCAGTGAATGGGTGCCACCAGAATGAGTCAGAATGAGTCCAAACATCTGATAAAAACTTACCAATAATCCACACAACTACAAAAAACTGTATTTTAACTTTAAGCCTGGACCACTGAAGGAAGAAAATTTATGGATTATTTACTGTATGGATTATGAAGTGATAGTTTAAAGTTAAATGTCTTAATGATGGACTTGTTTCTTACAAACACACAAATTTCACTTTACATGATGTTAACTGATGGACTGTAGTGGTGTGGATTACCTGTGTATTATTGTGATGTTTTATCAGCTGTTTAGACTCTCATTCTGACGGCACCCATTCACTGCAATGGATCCATTGTTGAGCAAGTGATGGAATGTTACATTTTTCCAAACCTGTCCTGTTTTGAAGGAACAAACTCTACATCTTGAATAGCTTGAGGATGAGTAAATTTTTCAGCAAAATTTTGAGTGAACTATTTTTTTTAAATTTCTACTCTTTTTCTCTCTACAACTTTTTCAGCTCTGTCCATATTCCAAAAGATGCATCTTACTTTCGTATGGAGAGGCAGCAGGTGCTCTTCAAAGCACTGCAAGTGAGTTTTTAGAGTTATTTTCAGTTAAGGTTTTTCAGGTTCTGCACGTGCCTGCAGTTTATTTGACATTTCTTGTTGTCTTTGTAAATGACCTGTGACTTTAGGTTTCGTCCACAAAGCCTGTTGTGTCTCAAGCAGAAGTTGCTCACAGAGAGATGGAGAGCTGTCTGACTCAAGAGTACACACCTGACAGTCTGCCTTTACTGCTGCATCAGGTCACTTATAGGCTGTTTTATTGTGTACACATAATTATAATCTTGTATAAAACATTTCTGATCATTTTGACTCCATCCTCAACAGTTTTACACAGATCAGACGTATAAACTGGCACGATGCAAATACCAGCTGATGCTGAGATGGAGGAGATTTGGCCGCCATTCTGCTGTCCTGGAGAAACTATATCCTCAGTATAAAGTATCTAAATTTTGCATTTTAGATTATGTTCATACATTTAGTCGCATGTGGAATTCATTTATCATGTCTCTGTTGCTTTGTGTAGAAACAAATCACATATATAACCAGTGAATTTGAGGATGCTGTGCATAGGGCACGTCGTCTTGCAGTGTCCAGAGAGAAAGTTCTGGCAGGTGTGGAGAGCCCCATCGGTGTGGTCACACAGGAAGACGTCATCATTTACCTGCAGTGGCTTATTTGCCATCTACACTGCGTCAAAATCATCCACAACTTTCTGCATGTGAGAATACACACAAATATAACCAAATATTTAAAACTGAATGTAAAATTTTAAAAGTTCTGAATTCTTTAATTCTGAATCCAGGTAGGGAGGACAATGTGGTTTTAATTTTTTATCATATGTTGTTTATAGGTTCTTCATTATCTCCCTTCAACTGAGTGGAATGAGAAACAGATGTCCAGTACTGTAGATTTGACATCTCCTGCATATTTTGATGGTAAATTGCCTGTTTTTGATGCTGTATTTTAGTTGAAATCAGTTATCATTAAATAAAACTATTAAAAGATTTGTAATAATTTAAAGTACATATGAAATGAAACAAAATACACACATTAAAAGAAAAATGTGAAAATTGCCAAGGCAAAATTTCTAATTTTAATTTAAGTTAAAGCACTGAAATAGGAAAAAACAGGATTTAAAATAAATAAAAATGAAAAGTGAATGGTAAAAAAATTCATACAAAATACAAATTAACTAAAATACAAAAAAATCACAAAATACAAATCACAAAAGCATATAACAAAATTACTAAAAATGTCACTATATTTAGAATGAAATGGACATTTTCTAAATTACACCTAATTCTAAATAATAATAAAACTGTAATAGTATATAAATAAAACTCAAATAACTCTGTAACCATTAAGGCTAGTGATTTGTAAGTTGGCATAAACGTTAAATAGAAATCTTGAATCTTATATCTTGAACTGAATATTAATAAATGTCATGTTACTCTGTTTTTGACCAATCCAGGTGTATTTGTATCAATGTCAGAGGTTCCCCTTCATTCCAGCAATATAGAGGATTTTAAAACCCAGCTGGATTTCCTCCTGTCACATTATGAAATCCAGTTCAATACGAGCACCATCAAAACAACTGGAGATGAATTGGAGCTCTTCAGTCTGGTAATCCTGATCAAATTACAATGAACTATAGTGATAACTAAAATATCATAAAGGAAAAGTTCACCCCAAAATGAACATTTGCTGAAACTTTACTCACCCTCAGGCCATCCAAGATGTAGATGAGTTTGTTTCTTCATGATTTGGAGAAATGTAGCATTACATCACTTGCTCAATGGATCTCCTGCAGTGAATGGGTGCCGTCAGAGTCCAAACAGCTAATAAAAACATCATAGTAATCCACACAACTCGGAATTGGAATTGTTTCTTACAAACATGGAGATTTTGGATTACTTGTTTATTATTGTGATGTTTTTATCAGCCGTTTGGACTCTCATTCTGACGGCACCCATTCACTGCAGCGGATCCATTGGTGAGCAAGTGATGTAATGCTACATTTCTCCAAATCAATGAACAAACAATGGCCAAAGGATGAGTAGAATTTAATATTTGGGTGAACTATTTACTTAAAATGAAGTCTGTAATATGATGAATTCTCATACATTATGACAAATAATGATTGTTATTATTGATCATGTGATTTGGTATATGTAGGTTAACTACCTGTTCAGGACTGTGTTTAAAAATCAAGAGGAGATGAAGACCTTCTTGCAGTATGACAGCACTGAAGCAACAGACAGGAAGTGGGGGAGAAAGAATCCGAACATGACGCTTAGAAAAGAGTCCAACTGGATTCCTCATATACAGGTGAGACAAGCAAATGGTATTTTTTATATCTGATAGTTCATGAAGTAATACTATGAAATATGATATTGTGCCTCCTGTGGGAAACAAACAGATGAAACCAAAGCGAGATCCCTGGCAACAAAAACAAATGGCCAAACTCAAGGAGCTCAAACCAATGGATGAACTTCTCCAGATGCACAGCAAGTTCTTGGAGGTGAATGGTTGAACATTAGCTAATGCACAGTAAAGTCTATAGTTCTGTATCCAGCATTAGTATTCTGGTTCTGTTTTGCACTTTCTATTAAAGGAGGCTGATCTTCAAAAAGCAACTGATGCTTTGAAGGAGTACATTGCATCTGTTTGTCAACCGGAACCCACAAAACCTTCATCCAGTAGCATGGCAACCCTCAAAGAAACGTCTGACATATGGAGAAGCATTTATAGCACAGCAAACATGTTTCAGGTGAACATCTGTGTGAATAATAAGTATTCTCAGTCAACATGAAATCAAAATGGACTCTATTTTCTTTTTAAATACATGTTCCTGGTCTTACTGTGAACAATTCTTCAATGCTTAAAATAATAAAAATATTTATCTTTCATGTTAACTTTAAAGCAATAACATTATTTTTTCTTTGTATGCACATTATTTTTTCCCAGGTGGCCACTGGACAGACTTCTCATTTATCTAAATATGCAGATCAGAAAAACTCTGAGAAAAAGAGTAAAGGGTAATTTTCCAACCGCTGAAATGTCTATGAGTAAGTGTGTGAAGGATTGATTTAAGAGCTGTCTTTCTTATAGTACTCCACGTCAAAGCAGCAGTTCTTATCTTCTTGAGAAGGATGAAGATGCTGAAGATGGTGCCAAGGATCCTGTAACTGTCAGAGGAGCTTATGCGTCTTTAATCTGCCTGAGACACCTCAGGATCAGAGAACTCAAGGTAAAAAAAAAAAAAAAAAAACTGTCAAAAACTGGCATTAAAGATGTGAAAGGTTTGAGAGGTTTTGGTCTTTCCACCTACAGAAGCACCAAAAATATAACAAAGTATTGCTGTACTTTTTAAAATTGGCAAATGTTTATTTTTCTTTGACATTTATTATGGTAATACCATGATTTTTCGGAAATTATCATGCAACTGCATATACATAATACAATGTGGTTTGGTCATGTATCATACTCATACTGTGCTTTTCTGTTATTTTTCTTTGTTTGTAATTTATAATTATTATTACAGGTTTCGTACAAGGTGCCTAAAATGCTTGAAGTACTTAAATTTGACTTTTTGAAATTTAAGGCCCGGAAATAAACGATAAAAGTATGATGTTTACAAATAAAAAATCCAGCTTTGGTGAGTGTAAGAGACTTCTTTCTAAAACTTTGTATATTTCGTAGTTTATATACTGTAACTAATGTATATCTTAACTAATGTTAAATTTTATGTACTTAAACAGACCTAGACAAGTACATGGAAAATCTAAAATCTAAAGCTCTGTTCATCCTTAAAAAACTGTTGATGTATGTGAAATTTAGCTTGCAGGAAACAAAAATGAATTTATGAAGTTATATTTTTCTATATTCTGTTTAAAATAGTCAAACAACCCAAATTTGTTATAACAATTATTATATAAATATATTTTTATTCACCTATTTATCTTTTTTAGAATTTGAAAGAATTTGATCATTGTTTGATCTTTGTTTGAAGTCCTTGAAAAATGAAACAGTAGTGCTTGAAAAGTCCCTGAAAGTCCTGGAATTTCATTTTACAGTATCCTATCATTATTACAAAAGACAATACATAGAAATAATTCAGATAAGTACCCCCCTAAGATATAAAAAAAAAAATTAAGATATACATTAGCTGAAGTATATAAACTACAAAATACACAATGCTTTTAAAAGAAGTCTCTTATGTTCACCAAAGCTGCATTTATTTAATAAAAAATACAGTAAAAGCAGCAATATTGTGAAATCTTATTACATTTCAAAATAACTGTTTTCTAATTTAATGTATTTTAACGAGTAATTTATTACTGTGATGCAAAGGTACATTTTCAGCATTATTACTCCAGTCTTCAGTGTCACATGATCCGTCGGAAATCATTCTAATATGCTGATTAGGTGCTTGAGAAACATATCTTACTATTATCAGTGCTGAAAACAGCTTATTATGTTAGTCGTTGCCTTGATACATTTTCAAAATTATTTGATGAATAAAAAGTGAAAAAGAACAGCATTTATTTGAAATAGAAATCTTTTGTAACATTATAAATGTCCTTACTGTCACTAATGAATCCCTGATGAATAAAAAATTTAATTTGTGTTTTAAACAGTGTACAGTTGATTTAAGAGTCTCAAAATGACCACAAATCAGATGTTCATTGTATTTCCTACAGCTTTCATTAAATGGCTTTTCATTAAATAAGTATGACCATACTCCCCTAAATTCATTGTGCTGGTAAAAAAGTTTACCAATTCATATTTTAAATGTTTATCTAAACATGTGCCATATAAATACCAGTGTAATCCCATCAGAGTACCTTTTTGAGTGGGTTTTTTGTCATATCTGGGTTTTACTCTCTTTTTTGAGTCCTGTCCTTTTGCTTGTGTAGCGTACCTGTCTGAGCATGCTAAACTACTTGCGGTCAGTGGAAAGGACTCTTGTGATGGATGCCCCGGGTCTGGAGTTGGTTGGAGGAGATCTGGTGAAAAGTATGGAGGAGACGGGCTGGATTAACGCTGCTAGAGGAGATGATGGCGCTGCCGGAGCTCTTGGATCACATCACTACATCTACAACAGCCCGGTTGACTATAAGGTTCTTTGGAGATTCACTCAGTGTTTTACAGAAAAGTCATTTTACAGTGTGAAATGCAGAGAGTGGTAATCTCTGCTCTGTTTTAGGTTCGCTGTGCAGAATTTATGGAGTTTCCCGAAGTGGAAAACCTCCATGATTACTACAGCACAGACGGGAGATGCATCCACACGCAGGACCAGAGAGGTCTCTACATCATTTATGACGTGGCCCTGATGGACCTGGAGGAGCTGGAGCAACATCTGCTGCTCACAGCATCTCATTTCATACAGAGAAGCAGAGGTCAGAGAAGAAGCTCTTGTGTGCTCTTGCTTGTGGATTTGTATCCTTGATTTGTAATCTATGTTTCATAATTATCATTTCAATTGTTCTGACAGAATTACATGCATCTGATGGATCTGAAGGAAAACTTCCTTTTTCGGCAAGGTTGGATGTGGATCGGTTGGCTGTGCTTTTAGACATTTGGACATGTGAAATGCAATTTCTGGAGAACAAAATACAAGTATGTGATGTGTGACTACAATTGAAAGTATTTTTTTGATTGTAGACACAACCTTTCAAAATGTGGTAATGTTTTTAAAAGAAGCCCACCAAGGTGCCATTTATTTGATGAAAAATACAATAAAAACAGTAAAAAAAAGTGTTTAAATATTATTTCAACTAAAAATAACTATTTTCTATTTGAATATGTTTAATTATAATTTTTTCATGTGATGCAAAGCTGAATTTTCAGCATCATTACATCATTACTAAACATTTCTTATTATTATCAATGTTAAAAACAGTCATGCTGCTTCATATTTTTGTAGAAACCTTGATGCATGTTATTCAGAATTCTTTAAAGTTCAGAAGAACATTGAAATAGAAGTATATATATTTTTTTAATTATGAATTTTACTGTCACTTTTGTTAAATTTAAAATGTCCTTGCTAAACCTTCCAGAAAAAAAAATCTTACCACAAACTTTCGAAAAGTAGTGTACATCAGTGATAAACTGCTGTTTTGTGTTTGCAGCTCTTGAATTGCTATTTGGAGGCGTATCAGCATGTCACAGATCCAGAGGAACAGTTCAGGCTGGCTCAGGTCATCACAGACATCATGCACAAAAGGCCACAGATAGATTTAACTGCTAGATATTTTGTTCAAGCTTACAGGGACACGATCGTCTGCCTCCAAAGCCACCAACAGCTCATCAAACTAGTGCTGAACAATCAGGTAACTGAGCATTTGTTATTTAACCCCCCCCACACCATCACTTGAGCTGTCACATTATTTCATTTTCTGTTTTCTTAACATTAGATTGATGAGCAGAGGCAATATCTGGAGAGGATATGGAGGGAGGGACAGAATGGTTGTCCTTGTGAATACGGCCTGCCACCAAACTACGTCCCTAAGCATCTGGTATCAATCGGTGGAAGCAGGTAAATATCATAATGATAAACTGTAAATTCAACGCAGAAATTAATTAGACTCTGTTTACTTTCGGAATAAATGTGTCTAGACTATTAAGCAAAATACTTGCCATTCCTGTTGCTCAAATAGTAGAGTACTGTGCTAGCAAAAATTCTTGTTATTCATGTAAAATACAACTTATCACATTAAGGGATGTGTCCAAAATGAATTGGCAATGTTATAATTTACACTACCAGTAAAAGTCTGGAATCATTAAGATTTGTAATAAAAATGTTTTTAAAATAGATGTCTTGTGCTCATCATGGGTGCATTCATTAGAGTAAAAATAGTATAATTGTGAAATATTATTACAATTTAAAATAATAGTTTTTTATTTGAATATATTTTAGGATGTACTTTATTCCAAACTTTTCCAAACATTTCAAACATTTTTGAGCAGTAGTATGTATCTAAAAGCATTAAAATGGCAAAATACATATTGAGGATGTCTCCTTGTGCTTTCATTGCAGGCCTGCTTTGAAGAGTGTGTATTTTTTAGAGATTCACCCCTCATTGTGTTTGGCGTCCCGGCTGTATGAGGGTCTTGAACAGGCCTGTGCTGAACTGTTTGAGCTGTACAGAGCGAAAACACCTTCTCAGAGAGTCAAACTGGAGCAAAGGCTGTTGAAAACAGCCCTGCAAAATTGGCACTCTCTTGCCACTCCTGGTGCAACCTACAGTTCTCAGATCCAGAGAGACGTAAGTGTTTGTTTGAGCCAAAAAAGCTGTTAAACTTCTGATGTTTAGGGGACAAATAAAAAAGAAATACACTTTATTAATCTTAAAGTATTAATGAGAGAAATTTCAGTACAACATCAGACAGACACATACTTCAGTACGAGCTTAATTTTGTGTTAAATGCACTGTCACTTCACAGTCTGATACAACAGAGATGCAAAAAATATCTTTAAAGGAGGAGTCCATTTCCAAAACAAAGATTCACATATAATGTACTCACCCCCTTATCATCCAAGATGTTCATGTCTTTCTTTCTTCAGTCGTAAAGAAATAGTTTTTTGAGGAAAACATTTCTGCACTTTTCTCCATATAATGGAGTGATACGGTGCCCGATTTTGAACTTCCAAAATGCAGTGTAATTGCTTCAAACGATCCCAAATGCAGTTGTAAACAATCCCAGCCGAGGAAGAAGGGTCGTATCTAGCAAAACGATTGGTTATTTTAATAAAAATAATACAATTTATATATTTTTTAATGCCAAATGCTTGTCTTGTCTTTAAGATTTTAATGCCAAATGCTTGGCTTGTCTTTAACTTCTCCTTTAAGATTTGTTTGATAAAGTCAGTATTGTTGCAGTTGTTCTCGGATGGGTTTATCGAGGACCCTGTCCTGGTCAGAGAGCTGGGACTGTCCGTTGTGAGATCTACGGAGGAACAGGAGAGGAAACAAGGCAAAGACAAACAGCTGTTCATGCTGAAGACGTTCTGCACATTGCTAGAGCTCATCACGCTCCGTCATCGCATCATAGAATCAGCGGCAGAGACCCAACATCTGTCCCAGTTGAGTTTCCAACTGCTGTGGGGTTCAAATTTTTCTTGATTTTTGAAAAATAAAAGCAGAATTTATTAAACTATAAAAGTAGAATTCAAAACTGATAATCTAGTTACAGTTATTGAAACTGAGCTGCATGCAAGATGCATTTGTTCATTTCTACAATGGTTGGGACAGAAATAGCTTGAAGCCTATTTGACTAAGTCTAAGCCTAATTTTTCAAGTCAAAAGGGTGGAAAATGATGATAAAAAATTACATGATGGTTGTTTTGGAGCAAACAAACGAACAAACAAACAAAAAAAAAAAAACGTGGACCTCAATGGGAAAAAACTACAAAATATAGTACAATTGCTGCATTTGTGTTGTTTTTAAGGAATAAATTGTTAACCATATTTTCAAAAAATGTACAATTTGATCTCTCTCTCTCTCTCTGTACATACAGTACTGTACATATATGTTTTATATGTTTTAATTTTAAATGGTTTAAAGTACTTTACCTTCATGACAAAATTCGTTTCACTGCCTTAAGTTTGTTTATTTAAATAAACATAAAGTAAGAAAATGTTAATGGATTTCAGGTTTTAAGCCATAAATGAAAAC
The DNA here is from genome assembly GCF_022985175.1 of Labeo rohita. Lineage (NCBI taxonomy): Eukaryota > Metazoa > Chordata > Actinopteri > Cypriniformes > Cyprinidae > Labeo > Labeo rohita. Next base: position 4,336,853 of record NC_066885.1, read on the forward strand.
GTCTGAAAGCATTAAACTTTTGACTGAATGTGCTTTCTGTCATTTCTCTCTAGATTATATAAATCGCTGACCAGACTGATGGGCTTTGATGAGGTTCATTTGTACATGCGGCCAGTGCAGTTTGAGTTCGCTGTGCGGAAAGAAATCCCAAAACAACTTCCTGTGTTCATCACGGCCCTTCAGGATGACAAACAGAACGCTGACAGGTAAAAGCCTGCAGGACTGATATTGACCTGTGTCATGCTCAGGATTTGAGACACTATCAGCATCCACTGAAATGCAGTGTAGTGTGAATGAGATATGGTAATGGTTAGCATATCAATTACTATTGCTCACGGTTATTACACAAATATTGAACGTATTAAATATGTAAAAATCTCCCTTCCTGTTTTATAGGTTTGTCCCAAACAGCCTGCCTCTCGCTGTTCAGGAACTTGATGAGAGTCATATTGGCAAATTTAGCTTTCAATCTAACGAAGCAGTTTTACAGGTAATCATGTGAATATGTTATGCACATTTTGGCACATTATTTTTGTCTGGTATATTAATCGTTTGACCTTGCGTCCCAGCTCTTGAATCACTCCGGCCTGGAGAACATGCAGGTGGTTCTGGTGTGTCAGGTGGTGCAGAAGAACGCTCTGATTGGTGCGCTTAAACAAGCGTCCTTATGCTATAAGACAGAGAAGCTGGTTCAGTCCTCAGACACAAAACTTCTGCTGCAGCACGAAGGAACTGCTTCCTCTGAAACCAGGAAACATGCTTTAGCTACTAGAAACAGGTGTGCAAAAAACTGATAATATTTTACCGCAAGTGTATTTTGCATAAAGGAAATGAAACCTTTCGTAGTTTTTGGATTTTTCTTTTTATGTATTGTGGCATTATTTAAAAAAAAAAAAAAAAAAAAAAAATAGTTTATGCTTAAAACAACAACAACAAAAAAGTCTGAGAAAAATAAACTTAATTCAAAGAGAAAACAAGATTATTTTTCTTACCCCATTGACAGATATTTATTCTTGTTTTAATTATTAACTCATCTAATTTTGATCATTTTCCAAAACAAACAAACAAAAAAACAATATCTTAAGTTATTTTAGAATTTTTAGTTATTTGTAATGGAAAACGAGACAAAAATACTAAGACAATGTTTTTTTAATTAAAAAATGCATAAAAATGTTTATTTTTTAAAATACTTTAGTGTTTTACATCACGCTAGTATTTGTTTTTCTGCCTTAAATTTGCTAATTTAAATGATCAAAAATAATTGTATTCTCTCACTTATCTTACAGTTCTTAATCTCAGTCATATTCTTGTGCAAAATACAGTACAGTTCTTTGTGAAATTCACCAATAAGTGAAATAATCTGGATATAAAGTTTATTTCCAAACAGACATTAAGGCATGTCTAATCTGAGTATAGAAGGACTGTGTGAAATGTTTGTTGTAATTCAGGCTTGCAGGTGCTTTTGTGTCCATTCAGCTGGAGAAAGTGGGTCTTCGAGATGAAATGCTGAACGCATTTATAAAGAAGAAAGAACAGATGAGTGCACCGAAGCTAAACTCTGTATGTAAGCATGATTTTAATTGCTAAATAAATGGAGAGACCTTAGTTTTCATTCATCTATCTATCTCTCACTAGGAAGAAGTTGGCAGGATTAAGAGGAAACTGATTTTGGAGTTCTGTCACAAGTATGTTTAGTCAATAAACAGTGTTTAATGCTGTTAACTTTTTATAGAAGGATGAAATTCTGTGTCTATGTGTCTCTTTCAGATTTAACAAGCGTATGTCACAGTGTTGTGTCCGAGGACAGGTTGTTGCTCTTTGCCACAGTCTCTCCTCACTGCTGGACGAGGTGCCGCACATCCGTGACAATCACTTTGTGATGGGAAAACCCAGTGAAACCAGATCAGACCTGCAGTCAGACGACAGATTATGTCCTGATCCAAGGTGAAGAAAATACATACACAATGTTCAGATTTAATGAACTAGAATATTTGTGTCATGTTAAATCTTCTTGGCAATGTTGCCAAATCCACGGATTTTCCATGGAATTGGGCTACTTTAACACTGTTGCCGCAAGTTGTTTTTGATGTCCACGAGTTGAAGTGATCCCAATGACATATTTAGCCCCTTAAATTTGAATCTACTGGGCGAACCCGACAAAAAAAAGAGTATCACTTGAAACGTGATTTTTAACGGGGGACCCCCATCGAAACGCGATTGGGCTAGTTTGTGAGTAGCAGTTTGGTGGGTTTTGTTGTAAAAACCTGGCAACCCTGCCTCTTGGCCAAATATTTGGAAACAATGAATTTATCTACTCAATGAACTTAAAAACCTTTAATTTTTTTTTTTAATTGAAATTATAGTTGAAGTATTGTTATTATTATTATTATTATATTATTGTTAAAGTTATTGAGGGTAACTGAAATTAAAATAGGTAACTGAAATTAAAAGTAAAACCATAAAAATAAATTTGTTGCCTGCGGTAAAATAAATGTTAACTGAAATAAATAAAAATAAATGTAAAATAAATGTATTAGTAGCTAGTTTATTAGTAGCTCTTTCTCATTTTCATTTAGTTTACTTAATGTACTAAAATAAAAATCTAATAAAATAAATATGTCCATATTTGTACCCAAAATGTGTGTGCATATATATATATATATATATATATATATATATATTAATTAAATTATAATTTAATTAATGAAATTATATTATATATATATATATATATATATATATATATATATATAACAATTTAATTGTTTGTTTTATTTTAGATTTCATAATTTTGATTTTATATTATTAAAAAAGGAAACTAGTTTAAACATGCAAACAAACTCATGAACAATGAAATAAAAAAAATAGTCATCATTTTTATTTTAATGCTTACATTTTATTTTGTTTCATATTAAAAATGTGGAAAATAGTCAAAATAAACAAACAAAAGTAGATGAATGAATAAATGGATAGATAGTCCTCAATTTTATGTAAATTTTTATATTTTATTATATTACATTTTATATTTATAGTTTAATTTTATATTATTAAAAATGTGGAAAATAGTCAAAACAAGCAAACAAACAACTAAATAAATAACTCCATAAATAAATAAATAAATAAAAAGTTTTATTTAAATGTTTAGATTTTATTAAACATTACATAGTTTAAATTTATTTTGTATTATAAAAGAAACTGTAAAAGTCTGTCTAAATTATAACTGTTTTTGCCTGTTCAGGACATTTCAGCCTCGTCCCAGAAGCCTGTTATCGGCTGATGGAAAGCGTCTGGTAAACCTGTGGTTCATCCCTCATTACACAGAAGTGCTGCTCATGTTCAGAGCTCTGGAGGAGAAGGCAAGAAATGCATCTGTGACTATTAAACATGATGCACTGTCCCACTTCTCATTAAAACACATTTTCTTCATCATTTTTGCTAAGTGTGTGTGAATCAGCTGATTTTTAGTGGATTCCTGTTACAGGAATGTCACCAGGCTCTTCATACCACACTGCAAATTATTTCATCTCTTCATGACGTTGTCTGTTACCTGGTGAGCTTTGCTCGACTTGGGAATCCGAACACTTCCTTCAGTCCCAGCAGCGCTCAGAGACTCACAGCGGACTGGGGTGGCTTAGAGAGCATTGGTATATGATAACTTTGTTTTTACCCAATATTGTGTGACGTCCAGCCCAGAGTATCCTTACGCTCTGATGTTTGTCCAAAGGGGCTGAACTGTGGGACGTCCAGCGACAGATTGACTCTCTCTGTGAGCCCAGAAGTTCAGAGGCTGTCACACGGCTCCTGCAGCTACACAGAGACGTGCTCTTCCTGCGCTTTGATACCGCAGTGCGCTACATGATCAGGTGCTGGTAAATCACAGATTTCACAGTGTTTGGGACAGTGACAAATAATTAATTTTAAAATGTGACCCTGGACCACCAGTCATAAGGTTCAAAAGATTTATACATAAATAAGTTTCCATTGATGTATGCATTAGGATTTGTTAGGATAGGACAATATTTGGCCAAGATGCAAATATTTGAAAACCTGGAATCTGAGGGTGCAAAAAAATCTAAATACTGAAAAAGTCACCTTTAAAGTTGTCCAAATGAAGTTCTTAGCAATGCATATTATTAATCAAAAAATTAAGTTTTGATATATTTATGATAGGAAATTTACAAAATATCTTAATGGAACATGATCTTTACTTAATATCCTAATGATTTTTTGCCATAAAAGAAAAATCGATCATTTTGACCCATACAGTGTATTTTTTGGCTATTGCTACTTAAAACTGTTTTTTTTTTTGGGCCAGGGTCACATATGATGCAGAGGAGAATGTTTTTCAAAAATCTAGTTTAAAATGCATGTTCCAAATTAAAGCAATATTTGTACTCATACTGGATTCATACAGTTTTAATTTTTGTCATTTTTATTTTCAATGACTTCCGATGAAGAAACGTCCAGTGGTGAAACCATTAGGAAATAATACTTTATAATAATATTTAATAACATTTCATAATTTTCCCTAAACTATGCATAGATGTGAATAGACACATTATTATTATTATTATTATTATTATTATTATTATTATTACAAAATTAGAAACATTTTAAGGATTTTTAAGGTAAAAATATTTGTACATTTTTTTAGGAATTTTGTTTGTTGTCTTTTCTTGTTTTTAACATTTGACAGCCTGAAATAACTTCTTCATAAATAAATCAAATTATATTTTAAAATACAATTTAGCCTTAATGTTATTTTAGTATCATTAAGATACTATTATATATATTTTTAATATTGTTACTAATTTTATATAGATATTTTATTGTTTGTTTTCTTTTCATTTATATATATATATTTTTTTTTCTTTTTTTTATTAATATGTAAAATAAATAAAATACATTTAAAAAGTACACTTTGTTGTTTTAGTACCTTTTAGTAAGTTTAAGTTTTTATTTTTAATTTATTTTAAATAACACATTTTTATATATATATATATATATATATAATTTTAGTTTTAGTTAACTATAATAACCCTGGATGTTCTTTAGTAACTGTCTATAAATGATCATTACATCACTGACCCATATTTACATAGTATTAAAACATAGTAATTCAGTTTTTGTTTCTCTACAAGGGAGGTGTTCCTCTCCTCTGGAAACCTCTCGGCCTGTCAGAGCGTGAGTGAAAACATGAGCCACGCCCTCCCTATAATGAATAACAGCATGATGGGACAAGCCAATTTCCTCCCCATTCCAGAGCCGCTAGAACCGACCAGTCTTCAGGTGAGGAACCACCATTCCTATCCAGCAAACGTGTTTACAAGCATCCCAGGATGCACCTCATGAAGTTAGTTAATGAATGTCTCTGTACATTGGGCTTAATTTGTGTTTTCAGGCTCAAAAATGGTATCCATGGCGAACTTTTCTTGCAATCCATGGATCACATCCTTTGATTATATGGGATGTCTCACCAATTGAGCATTACATGCAGGTGTGTTGTTTTATAAATACTTTTTTAAAGTCTTCCTCTGCTTCATTAGGCATCAGGGTCATGTAATGTCATGTTTTTGTAGCTCTGCCTGTGTGATCTGAACGACCGCTGTAGGATGGAGGCTAATGGGGCGATTCTGGGCGTATCTCTGATCATTGATGATGTGCTGAGTAGTGGAAGAGATGTAGCGCCGCTCCAACTACAGACCCCAGCAGACTCAGACATCACCGCAACACCTGATAGAGAAGTACAGTATTTACCCACAATTGAGAATTTAAAATTGTCTCCTGCTTGGTTCAAAATTTAAAAGTTCCAGGAGTAAAAGGTCCATTCATTTTCTCAGTAGGTAACTGATTTTAACCATAACTTATAAACTTTTAAAGACAGACCAGTTGTGAGTTTAGAGGTTGTTAATTGACAGTATATGGTTTTGTTGATGTCGACTGTTCACATTATTATATCATTATACATTATTTATCATATATATGCATAACTCGTAATAGTATTATATATAATATTTTAAATAAACTTAAAATATATTGTTTCTACAGATATAATCAACAATGAACAAAAAGTCTTATATTTCACCATAATTTTAAATATTATTATGTAATTCGCAAAGCTTCATGGGATTGTAGTTCTTTCCCTCATTAGAGCTGTTAAACAGTTAGTCTTGTACCGTTTTCTTTTTGCCATTCTCAAATACTTTTTTGCTTCAAATCATAGTATGTAATGTTGTGATTGATCTCATAGATGATTGGTTTAGTTTATGGCTTTTAACTCAATATATTCTTAAAAAATGCTGGGTTAAAAACAACTCAAGATGGGTTAAATATGGACAAACCCAGCGAAACCCAACCTGCTGGTTAGTTTTATTTAACTATTGATTAAAAATTACTATATTTCTTGCTTAAAGTGAACCCAAAATAGGTTGAAAACTAGCATTTATTAATATGTCTGATATATTGAACATTCATTAATATGTTAAATAATAATTAAACAATAAAAATGCATTAAATTACTTATTAATAAATGTTCATCTTTTGATTATTACTGATGCCTCCAGTAATTATACGTCTGAATTTTAGTTAATTGACAGTAAATGATTTTGCTGAACTTGACTTTATGGCTTTTAACTAATTACTTTTTTATAAAAATGCTAAAAACAACCCAAGCTGGGTTAAATATGGACAGACCTAGTAGTTGGGTCTTAACTAAAAACTCAACTAAAATTACTACATTTCTTGCTTAAAATTAACCCAAGATATGTTGAAAATGAACATTTATTAATATGTCTAAAAAAATCAAAATGTATTAATATTTTTAATAGTAATTAAATATTTAAAAAATGTATTAAATTGCTTTTTGCTTGTTCACCTTCTGATTATTACTTATACCACTAGTAATTATGTGTCTGATTTTTAAGTTCCAACCTATTTTTGGTTAATTTTTAACCAGATATATAGTAATTTTTAAACAATAGTTAAGTTAAATAAAACTCACTAGCAGGTTGGTCAAACATTTAACCCAACAAGACTTAAAAAATCATAATAGGAAAAAAAACTTGCTGAGCTAAAACTGCTAAAAACATGAGAAAATGTTTGATTTCAAAATGTTGAATTTTGTGACAAAATATTTTTGTTCTTGAGGTGTTTGTTCTGCATTTCTGTAAATGTGAGTGTAGATTCATAGTGTGTTTGTTGAAGGACATTTATCTCATTATCGTCTTTCAGGTTCTTAATGATAGCATGGAAAATGAGGAGAGAAAAACAGAAGTTGCATCTAAAACTCAAGACCCCATACAGTCCCTAATGAAGCAGCAGGGATTTTTATTGCTCTGGAAGCAGATGGAAATTTTTAAAGAGAGCTGGACTCAACGACAGACGGGTGTTGAGAAAATAAACACCACTGCGCTGTTTAAACACTTATCTCAGCTTTACAGGTCCATGAACATTTCATTACTATTAAATACTCACTCTTTCATAAAAGTTTATGGCGAAACAAATATGCATGTGTTTACCTGACCCATGATCTTGTGTTGTAGGGTGGAGGTTTACTTTCCCAGCATGCAAGCTCTGGCCCAGCAGATGGATAAAGAGGGGGAATATGAGATTTTGCTGTCTCAGACTCAATCTGTCCTTCCACCACCTGGAGCGGCAGAAGTTGACGTCAAAACATGGCAGGTAGTGCATGTGAAGCAGGCTTATTGTTGCTGACTAAAAGTTAAATTATGGAAACATTTTGGTAATTGAAATAAAACTAAACTACAATAAAATATACATGAAAAAAGTACACTAGACGAAAATTAGAAATGATGCTTTGGCAACTAGAATTCCTAAATGGAAATAAACTGAAATGTAAAAAAAGAGAGAAAATAAAAATATATTACATCTAAAGAGAAACTAATTAAAAATGACAAAAGCACATACAAAAACTGAATGAAAATGAGCACAAAAAATAAAAGCTAATTCAAAATATTAGTGAAAACAAAATGACTAAAAATGAAAGTAAAATTCATTGAAAACTGAAAATAAGAAAAAGCAAAGCTAATTAAAAATATTATTAAAACCTATAGCAGTATATAAATTATAACAGTTTAAGTTTAAAAAGTTTAAAAAGCACTGAAATTAATATTTGAAAATAAAAACTGATATAAAAATGGCAATATCTAAATAGTAATATTTAAAAAGAAAAAATAATAATAATGACAAAAGCACATAACAAAATCACTATAATGGAAAGTAAAATTAAAATGAAAACTAAAACAAAATAACTGTTAATTAAAAAAATGTATGTGAATTATAAATTATAATAGTGTACAAAATTTAGGTTGAAGCCTTTAAATTAATAACTGGAAATAAATAAAATATAAATTAGCCTAAATAGTAATATTTTAAAAAAGCTACATAACAAAATTACAAAAAAAAACAAAAACTGAAATTAAAGTGAAAACTGTATAAAAGAAATAGCATCTAATTCAAAATATAAATAAAAACTAAACGTTTTTAATAAACATTTTTTTTTATTTTGAAACACTGGGGTCTGTAAAGTAGTAAAAAGTAATAGATTTAAAATGCATGTATTTTTTTACTAAGTATGGTTTAAGTCTATTAACATACTTACTGATATAAAGATTGAAATTACATTTTATTTGGAGAACTACTTGTGCACCACAATGCACATTTCTTAATATGTTTTAATGTCACTATTGATGAGGATTGTATAATCTTTAAATATTATCGGTCTTTAAATGCAAAATACTTAAAGTGTACCCAGAGTATACTTGCAATAATTCCACTTTAGTATATGTTTAATTGGACTTCAGCACTACTTCTGCACAATTAAAGTGCATTAAGTACAAAATGAGTTGTTCCAATTTAGCAAAATTTGAATATACCAGTTTAGTATAAGAAAAGTACAATTGCAAGGTATTTCTATTAAGTACGTAATATATAAATGTATTTGTAGTATACTTAGCATGACATAAATGTATTTTAAATACATTTTAGTGTATTTACTTTTCACTAGGGTGTGAAACAAAATAAGTGGTTGATTTGAGGAAGTGTTCATGTTTGCCACCACAATGCTTAATAGTAAAAAAAATAATAAATCCTAAATTGTGAGGTTGTTTTTGGCAGTTCATTAGTGTGATTCTTTTGATTGATGTCTTTGGCATGGTCCATTACAGACTGATGATTTTTCCATGTTTGTTGTAGTTACTGAGACTCTTGGAGTTCACGGAGTGTGACATGATTCGAGCGCTTCAGAAAAGGATTAACAGTGAAATGACTCTAGTGATGTCGGAGCGCTCGCGGCATGACACGCGGCTCCCTGCAGGTACCCAGCATCCTCTTCTCCTGCAGGAACCCAGACGAGATCAAAGAGCATGATGGGAGGATGGCGCTGGGCCTGATTCTCTCTGCAGGCAGTCATTAGAAAGCCAATAAACTTCACCACAGCTAGTCTCATATATTTAGGATATTATAACATTTTCGTCTCAACAAAAAAATAACAGTCATCTCTAAAATGCATTTGTCTTCTTCTGCTGTCTTCACATGTCACGAAGAACTGTGGAAATGGCCTTCAATGAAGCACAGTGTCTCTCTAGAGAGACCGCAGATTGTGGAGGATTTCATCCAGAGTTTGATGAATGGTGTTGAGCGTGAGACTAATGAACAGGTATATATTTCTCACTACATTCTTATAAATAAGGGTCCTAAAAGGTGGTTTTTTAATCTAAAGAAGTTTTTCCACTATAAAGAGCATGGAAAGGTTCCATGGATATTAAGGTTCTTCATGGAACTTTCAATGCCAGTGAAGAACTTTTAGAGTTTCAGTAATGTTTTTCAGTGCCATGCCATGATCACTATGCCATGTAATGGACTGATATATTAACACTGAATGTTTTCTAGGTGACGTTCTCCAACGCTCATCTTCAGAAGTGTTTGACTGAACTGACTTGTGCTGTAATGAATCGCGAGCGGAGTGTCTTCCAGCGATATTCCCAGTTTTACGAGCACATTCTTCAACAGCAGGAACAACTGCTTTACCAGAGAGAGCAGGTTTGTCTACACCAGGGGTGCCCAACCCTGTTCCTGGAGATCTACCTTCCTACAGAGTTTAGTTCCAACCCACCTGTCTGTAATTATCAAGTGCTCCTTCAGGTCCCAATTAGTTGGTTAAGGTGTGTTTGATTAGGGTTGGAGCTGAACTCTGCAGGAACAGGGTTGAGCACCCCTGGTCTACACCATTCATTGTTGTCTCTTTTGCTCACCTAAGCTGCATTTATTTGACTAAAAATACAGTAAAATGAGTAATATAATGAAATATTTTTTATAATTTAATAGAACTGTTTTGTATTTGAATATGTTTTAAAACGTAATTTATTTCTGTAATGCAAAGCTGAATTTTCAGCATCATTACTCCAGTTTTCAGCGTCACATGATTCTTCAGAAATCATTTTAATATGCTGATTTGCTGCTAAGGAAACATTACTGATTATTATCAATGTTGAAAATGGTTTTGCTGGTTCTTTGACAAATACAAGGTTCAAGACAACAGCATTTACAGTTTAAGTCAAAAGCTTACATACACCTTGCAGAATCTGCAAAATTATTTTACCAAAATAAGAGGGTTCATACAAAATGCACGTTCAAAAGTTTACATACATGTTTAGATACACTTGATTCTTAATACTGTGTTGTTGTGACCTGAATGATCCACAGCTGTATTTTTTTGTTTAGTGATAGTTGTTCATGAGTCCGTTGTTTGTCCTGAACAGTTAAACTGCCTGCTGTTCTTCAGAAAAATCCTTCAGGTCCCACAAATTCTTTGGTTTTTCAGCATTTTTGTGTATTTGAACTCTTTCCAACATTGACTGTATGATTTTGAGATCCATCTTTTCATGGATCATGCTTACATGTTTCCCAGAAAACAAAATAAATTAAATTTACCCTGAGCTTTTAATGCACTGTGTTTCCTTCTAAACATCAGTGAGCATTTGAACCTTCTGTAATAGTTGCATATGAGTCCCTCAGTTGTCCTCAGTGTGAAAAGATGGATCTCAAAATCATACAGTCATTGCTGGAAAGGGTTCAAATACACAAAAATGCTGAAAAACCAAAGAATTTGTGGGACCTGAAGGATTTTTCTGAAGAACAGCAGGCAGTTTAACTGTTCAAGACAAACAAAGGACTCATGAACAACTATCACTGAACAAAACAAAACAAAACAAAAAAAAACAGCTGTGGATCATTCAGGTAACAACACAGTATTAAGAATCAAGTGTATGTAAAATTTTGAACGGGGTCATTTTTATAAATCTTAACTATTATTTTCTCTTGTGGACTACATCTTTTATGTAAAATATCTTATTCAGGTCAGTACTAAACAAAAATAACATGCATTTTGTATGAACCCTCTTATTTTGGTAAAATAATTAACATGTATGTAAACTTTTGATTTCAACTGTAATTGTCTTTACTGTCACTTTTGACCATTTGAATGTGTCCTTGCTGGATAAAAGTATTAATTTCTTTAAAAAATTACCAGAAACAATCTGTATCCACAGGATGTTAAAGAGCTAGAATCCAAAGACATGCAGGCCAGTGATCCCTACAGAAAGGTAAACTCATGTTTGTGCATATATCAGCATGATTCTTCACTACATGTTCAGTAAACATGTCTGATCTCAGGTGGCGGACGTATGTCGTGGGATGATGGCTGACATCACTGCTCTGCGTGCCAGAGTAAGTCAGCTGGAGGAGGAGAAGAGAAGCTTAGATCAACATCTCAACCTCAAACATAGAGAACGCAATGACAAGCTGGTTCGCCAGCTCTTCTCCACATGTGTTCTTCTGAAGGTCTGTAAGCTAATGATTTCATAAAATCATTAAAACATGAACTACAGTACATGTAGCGTGATGTCATCTGGCTCAGCTCTCTGTGCCGCCCACAGTCACGTCTGGACAAATACCATGTGAATATGGAGCATGATGTGCGACAGCTGGTGAGCAGCGTGAGGAAGGAAGGCGTGGACAGAATCATCAAACTGAAAAATAAATTATCCTCCGCTAATGATAACGAGACCCTCATTCACACACTTCATGAGGTGAACTGCTAGAATGAGCTTTGTTGGAAAGGAATATCCAAAAGTTATTGTCAGGAAAAAATGTCAGGAAATGTCCATGTCATATTTTATCCCTAAAATTAAATATATGTGTGCGTGTTATAAATTATATATTTTATACATTTATAAATAATAAACGTTATGAATATGTTTAATAGTAAAAATATAAAGTGCTGTTGGAATTGTGGTGCACTGTAACAAACAATTTGTTGAGTTAACTTAAAATTGCCTGGTTGCCTTTAAAATTTTAAGTTAAGTCAACAAAAAAAGTTTAGTTAACTTGAAATGTTAAGTTGTACTAAGTGACAACTTATATATTCGAGTTGATTCAACTTAAAATTTTAAGGCAGCTGGGTAACAAGCCCAGCTTTTAAGTTTTTTGTTTCGTCAACTTAAACAAATTATTTTAAATTGACTCAGCAAATTGTGTTTTTGTGTTTTTACTGTGTGGTGTGTTGTGAAAATGTATTGAAATTTATTTTAATAATTTAAAACTAATGACTTACAGTAATGTGAATTTGGGAGGAAATGTGCTAAATTGTAATAAAAAAAAATAATATTGCAGAAAATTGTAATGTTTTTTAATGAAAAATATATGCAATATATATATATATTTTAATATGCAAAATATAATTTCATTTTTTTTTTTTTAATTGATTGCTGTGAAATGTGACCTGGACCTTTCTTTATGAAATTCAACCTGTTATCTCTTTGTTTTATTCAGAAAGAGGTATTAGAAGATCTTCATGCGGAGAATAGCAAGCTGGTTGGACTTGTGTGTAAACTGAGAGCTTTTAACCACTGGAGGCTGGTGACCAATCAAGAGAAACTACAAAAAGAGCTGCTGCAATGGAAACTGGTGTTAATCACATGTCTTCAGTAATCTCATTCATTATGTAGTCTCTCTTCCTCTCCTTTTGCCTGTAGTAACTATGAATGCTGCTCCTGTGTGTCCAGAATGAGGTGTCATGTAAAACTGAAGCTCTTAAAGTGAAGATGATCTCAGAGCAGAAGGAAATTGCTCTAAAACAAGAGCTGGATGCTGTGCAGGAGGCCATGCTGCAGTGTAAGAGCGACTATGAGCACATCCAGATACAGATCATTCAGCAGGTACAGTACCTTATCATCTTTTTGGCCATAATTTGACTTTGCTTTATGCAAACTGAGTCAATTATAAAGACAGGACGTACTTGAAATACAGCTGAAGTCAAAAGTTTACATACACCGAGCCGAATCTGCAAAATGTAATTTTTTTACAAAAATAAGAGGGATCAAACAAAATGCATGTTATTTTTTATTTAGTACTGACCTGAATAAGATATTTCACATAAAATATGTTTACATATAGTCCACAATTGAAAATAAAAGCTGAATTTATAAAAGTGACCCCTTTCAAAACTTTACATACACTTGATTCTTAGTACTGTGTTGTTACCTGAATGATCTACAGCTGTTTTTTTTCATTCAGTGATAGTTGTTCATGAGTCCCTTGTTTGTCCTGAACAGTTAAACTGCCTGCTGTTCTTCACAAAAATCCTTCAGGTCCCTCAAATTCTTTGTATTTTTTTAGGCATTTTTCTGTATTTTAACCCGTTTCAGCAATGACTGTATAATTTTAAGATCCATCTTTTCACACTGAGGACACCTGAGGGACTCAATTATTACAGAAGGATCAAACGCAATGCTTTAAGAACTGGGGGGTGAAAACTTTTGGAATTTGAAGATCAGGGTAAATTGTACTTATTTTGTCTTCTGGGAAACATGTAAGTATCTTCTGTAGCTTCTGAAGGGCAGTACTAAAGGAAAAGATATGATATTTAGGCAAAATAAGAAAAATGTACACATTTTCATTCTGTTCAAAAGTTTTCACCTCCGGCTCTTAATGCATGGTATTTCCTTCTGGAGCATCAGTGAGTGTTTGAACCTTCTGTAATAGGTGCATATGAGTCCCTCAGTTGTCCTCAGTGTGAAAAGATGGATCTCAAAATCATTCAGTCATTGTTGGAGAGGGTTCAAATACACAAAAATGCTAAAAAACGACAGAATTTGTGGAACCTGAAGGATTTTTCTGAAGAACAGCAGGCAAACAAGGGACTCATGAACAACTATAACTAAACAAAAAACAAACAAACAAACAAAAAAAAAAACAGCTGTGGATCATTCAGGCAACAACACGGTATTAAGAATCTATGTATGTAAAATGTATGTAAACTTTTGAATGGGGTCATTTTTATAAATTCAACTATTATGTTCTGTATGTGAACTATATGTAAATGTCCTTTATGTGAAATATCTTATTCAGGTCAGTACTAAGTAAAAAATAACATGCATTTTGTGTGATCCCTCTTATTTTGGAAAAATAATTTACATTGCAGATTTTGCAAACTTTTGACTTCAGCTGTCTATACAAAGCTTCCTGACCTAAGTGGATTAAACATTAGCTTAGTTTAATGTTATGATCTGAAAAACGCAGATTGTAATAAAGTAAAAAGTAAAGTACCAGTTCCCCAACCTCTGTCTCAGTCTCAGAAGCTGCAGGACATGGAGCATCGCTCGACACGAGACGCACAGAGCCGACAGGAGCTGCAGGTGCTGCGGATGCAGAGTCTCGAGCAGCTGCAGGAAGATGCAGAGGACCGAGAGGGTCAACTCAGAGCTCTGAGCGCACAACTCGAGAAAAACAGCAAAGAGACAGAGCTGCGGCAACAACGCAGCCACAAGCAAATCAAACATGTGAGTCTGAACTGCAAGCTTTATAATGATTTTTATAAACGTTAAGGCAAGACAGTACAGGCAAACACATTGTTTTTTCATGCACTTCTTAATTTTGAAATTTTGGGCTTTTTGCTTCTCTAACTTGTTTTCTTTTAGACTAGTGGAAAGAAAAAAATGTGGAAAGTTGACAGTATTTTCTTTTTTTATGTCAACAATATTAAACAAAATTTCAATCTGGCTTTATACAATGTTCAGATTTATGTTCTGGAAATGTATGCAAATGGTACTGTGATAAACTTGAGAAAGTATAGTGGTATCAATTAGTGATATCACTTTTTACCCTATTCACCTGTAGTGTCTTGCCTTCACCATTTCAACTTCAAACTGAAAAATTAAACATTTTAAAATATTGTAAATGCATCTACAATACAGTACAAAAAATGGGAATGCATGAACTGATGAAATATCTACCTTTACTGCAATATAAGTTGCTTTGAGTAAAAGCATCTGCTGCATGCATAAATCTAAAGTATCTTGTTTTTTGAAGGTGAGAGGTCAGCTTCATCAGGAACGGAGCTTGAAACTAGAAGCTTTCCAACAGGTGGACAAACTACAAAGTCAGATCCACAGTTTTGAATCAGCATTGTGTAAATCTACATTTCCTTCAGGTGCTCACAATACTGATTTCTGTCCTTTTTTAGCATTAAGGGAGCATTTTTATTCATATCACTTACTTTTTTCATGCTTAAGGGCGGCAGAGCTCTTCCTCAAGACGGCTACATTTAAGAAACGCTTCGGCAGGTAAAGCACAAAGTCATTTTCTCTGTCTTTTGGCTTTTAAACTTGCTTTGTTCACCTCTGTGGCTTGTTGTATTGCAGGTTTGCTCAGGAACAACTCGGTTATGTCTTGTACAAACAGTAGCTTTATAAACACAACTGATGAGCTCCATACTGAAACGGGTTGGAGAGAGTCATGGACGCCTCTGGACAGACCCAAAACCGTAAGTTAATTGATTATGTATTAAGAGTCAAACCAAAAATACTTCCTGACTGTCCCTTTAAATAAAAGTCTGATTATAGCACAAAGAACATGAGTTATGTGGTGTGAATTTAAATGTTTCATTTTTACATTCCATTCTAATTCACAGAATTCCAATCGTCTTCGTCTGGACATTTCAGAGGCGCTGTTACCCAGTCTTCCTGATGGAAATGCATCTTCTAACCATCTGACATACCAGAATCTTAGATTGGGTCACAAGTAAATAATCAGAACCACTAATTAGTGATTAGTGATAC
This sequence comes from Labeo rohita, assembly GCF_022985175.1. Taxonomy (NCBI): domain Eukaryota; kingdom Metazoa; phylum Chordata; class Actinopteri; order Cypriniformes; family Cyprinidae; genus Labeo; species Labeo rohita. The sequence goes on from NC_066885.1 coordinate 4,352,989, forward strand.
CTTTTGATTTATGGGAGATTTTGTAACCCGCTTTTTACTTGTACCCAAATGATCCTAACCTAAATCTGCACTAACCTGAATGACCCTGACAGGTCTGATTATTTGTGCATTAATGAAAACTTAATGTTTACTGGGAGAATCTGAAGCATATGTCGGTCACATTTTCACTCCAAAATCAAAAAATAAAATTTTTAGGACTATGAAGATTGTTTGCATTTTCCCCCAAACTATTATTACTATAATGATTTTGAAACAGGACTTTCTTATATCTGACCAATGCCTTAGTACGAGCTAACTAAAAGTAACTAAAGCCATTAAAGAAAACATTTTCATTAATTGAAATATGATAAACATTAACTGAAAAAATGTAATCTAAAAAAAATGTAATCTAAAATAACTAAAATTAAAAAATAAATTGAAAAAAAAAAATAGCATATGGACATATTTAGAAAAAGTAATATAAATAACAAAAATGCAGTAAATGCAACAAAAAAGTACAAAAATGTTAAAATTAAAAATATAAAAAAATTAAAAATACAAAACTCAAAATATGAAACAACAACATAATCTTAACGATACTAAAATAACACTGCTCGGTACTAAAATGCAAAGTCACATTCTATTAATTGCAGTGTCCAAACATTTACATTAGAATTTTTCTGTAATTTTATAAGTACAAATAATTAAATGTGCAATAGTACATTTTTTTTAGTAAAAATTAATGTCTTATTTTTTGCATTACAAAGTTTTATGGCAATGAGCACAGGTTGAACAAACTTATGCCAATGATTCAATTTTACATAAATGAACAAATAACTTGGAGTTGCATGTACTGTATGTGAACCGTTTATTGATTTTAGACTTTTAAACAAGTACAAAAACGAAGAATGCCTGTTTCATGATCCATTTAAAGTCATTTAAAAAACAAAAAATATTCTGCTTGTTCTGAATTAGTCAGTGTGACTAATTAAAATATACCCATTCACAACAAAAGAGAATAAGCATCAGCACTGTTCTTTTTTACAAACAGTAACTCGTTACTAATGCTTTGTTCTCTTTTGTTATAAATTTGAATTTTAACAAGCACAAAAACGAATTAAGTAGGGCTCTGCTTTATGAAGAAGTCATATTGAAGTCGATATTAAAAAAAAAAAACTTCTGCTTGTTTTCAATGAAATCAGCGCTTTACTATAATAAAATACAACTATTTACAACAGAGAACAAGCATCAGCATTATAAACAAGTCCTGACGTCCTGATGGATTCAAACAGAGTGTCAGTTCAGTTTTGCGGGGTCATGCTGGTGGTGTAGAGGTACGAGACCGTTCCAGCCTGGATCTGGAAGGTTTGGCCTTGAATCTGATCGCTTGGGATCTGCTCGCTGGTCTGGCTGATAGAAATGGGCTGCCCGCTCTGGCTGCTGATGTGAATGCCTCCCGCTGGATTCGTCCGGCTGGGGTTTTCAGCAGAGCTCTCAGACAGTTGGTGGATCACCTGCAGCTGCTGTGGACCTCCGTGATGAACCTGCAATTGCTCCATGGCTTCTTTGGTCAGTGTGATGACGTGCATTTGCTCCGGCTGTCCGCCGCTCACCTGACTTCCTAAAACACTGATGGTTTGGATTTGAGTACTGGCGTCTAACCCGTCGGGCGTGACCAGCGCCAGGTTTTGCACGTGACCGGAAGGTTGGGTGAGAAGCGTGAGACCTTGTTCCACAGAAGTATCTTCTGCGGTGATGATGCTGATGCTTTGATCCTGGCCCAGGTTGATGTTGTCCACCTCGCCGGTCACCACCAGCTGGATCTCCTGCTCGGGGTGTGTGGGAAGTTGGTACGGCTGGAGTTGGAGGATGCTGTGCATTTCTTCAGGCGCTGATGTGGCCTCCACCGGTGCAGGGCCTGTGGTCTCAGCTTCTCCTTGTTGACGCTCTTTGTTGTGAGTCTTAGTGTGAGCTTTAAGATTGTCCATTCGGGCAAACGACAGGTTACAGATGTAACACGTGAATGGTTTTTTACCCGTGTGGGATGCTACGTGACGCCTTCTGGCACTCTGGTCGGAGAAGGTCTTATCGCAGATGTTGCAGACGTATGGCTTCTCTCCTCTGGATAGGGAAAGATCATTTTTTATTAAAAGCGAGTAAGGTAAGAAAATTGAATTAATAGCCTCCATAATTTCAACTCTTAATATAATTCCCCACAATTCGCCAGTTGATCAATTTCATTAAGAATTGCAATTTTTTGTATTACAAGTTTTCTGGAATGTTATGCTTAAATTATTCACTATTTTTATACATTTTCAGAACAGAAACGTGAACATTGGATAAAGCCGGGTTCAAAATTGTTTCATTTTGTCAGATTTTTACAGAGGGGATTTTATCAGAAAATATTGTCAAAAGGCAAACTCACCATGTTTTAGGAATAAAATGTTGTATAAATAATATTTTGAGAAAAGTCTTTAAATACACTACCAGTCAAAAGGTTTTTTTTTTTTTTAAAAAGTCTCTTCTGCTCACCAAGCCTGCATGTATTTGATCCAAATGATAGCAAAAACAGTGCAATTCTGAAATATTTTTACTATTTAAAATAACTGTTTTCTATTTGAATATATTTTAAAATGTAATTTATTCCTGTGATTTCAAAGCTGAATTTTCAGCATCATTACTCCAGTCTTCAGTGTCACATGATCCTTCAGAAATCATTCTAATATGCTGATTTGCTGTTCAAGAAACATTTTTATTATTATTATCAATATTGTCGAGTACATTTTCAGGATTCTTTGACAAATAGAAAGATCCAAAGATCAGCATTTATCTGAAATAAAAAGCTTTTGTAACATTATAGACCGTTCAAAAGCTTGGAGTCAGTATAATTGTAGAATTATAGAAATTATAACTTTTATTTAGCACGGATGCTTTAAATTGATCAAAAGTTGATGATAAAGACATTTATAATGTTACAAAAGATTTCTATTTCAGATAAATGCTGTTCTTCTGAACTTTCTATTCATCAAAGAAACCTGAAAAAAAGAATATTAGAATAATTTCTAAAGGATCATGTGACTGGAGTAATTGGGTGAATAAAATCAGCTTTGCAATCACAGGAATAAATTACATTTTAAAATATATTCAAATAAAAAACAGGTATTTTAAATAGTTAAAATATTTCACAATTTTACCGTTTTTGTTGTGCTTTGGATAATCACAGGCTTGGTGAGCAGAAGAGACTTCAAAAAACAATAAAAATTCTTGACTGGTTGTGTATATGTATTGTAATGGAAATCTACAGACACAAATAGATAAAATGTAATAAAATAAACACTTAAAAGTGTATTGTAGATGTTTTCTTTCCACTGATCTGAACTTATTATGAAATTAAAAATTAACCAGTGCATTAAAAAAAAAGTATTATTTTCCTGGCAGTAACAGTATGTAAGGTGCTGCTGACATGGAGATAAACACATTTTGAGAAAACAAGATATTTATTGGAATTGAAATACTGATGCAAACAGATAAAGTAAAGTAAAATAAAATAAACACTTAAATCTATTTTGGATGTTTTTTTTTCATTAGTCTGAAGCAACAAATGACAAAAAGCCAAACAGCCAAAATTTTCAAAACTAGCTAGTGCATAAATAATGATTTTGCCTATAGTGTGTTGACAGTATTTTTTGATTTATGAAGTAAAAAAAAAATAGGAGATATCCGAAAATATTGTTTGCAAAAAAACTTTAAAATGTCAACAAAATGAATTGACGAAAAAAAAAGAAAAAGAATTTTGCACCTGGTTTTATCCAATGATGGAATTTCTGTTCTGGAATTGTATGCAAATTAGTGCACATTTAATTAGACAATGCCTCATTTGCAAATTTAAACATAAAATCAGAAAACTAATGCAAAAATGTTTGTATTACTTAATATACTCACTCAAATGGGGAAGTATGGTGATATCTATTAGTTACATTATTACCCTGTTCACCTGTATTTTTTTAATGTGTAAATGAACACGTTGATTTCTGACCTGTGTATCCTGATGTGTGTCTGCAGTGTGCTCTTGGCTGTGAAACCCTTCCCACAGATCTCACACGTGAACGGCTTTTCACCTGCAGCAATAACATGGCGTTCATGCAGCACAGATAGTATGTGAGTTGCAATGCAGTTTAGTGTTGTAAATGTGATGTGTTCATTACCTGTATGAGTTCTCAGGTGCTTCTTCAGTTGAGCTGCATCCATAAATTTATGATGGCACTGTGCACACTCAGGTAACGCTTTTCCTGTGTGAATGCGGTAATGGCTTTTCAGCTGCCGCTTCTGACTGAAGCTTTTCCCACACTGGTCACAACTGAAGGATTTTTTCTCTGTGGAAAGTCAATAGACGGAGTATATTCAGTTTTTTGAACATGGTGTTCTATGGTGTTTTGGACATGTACCATGATGATACCAATGTATGGGGTTGGTAAAGTTTTAATGGTTTATCTCACTGACCCCATACATTTGAATAGTCATATGAGCAGCGTATCTCAGTGGTTTAGTATATTTGTGTTACCTGCGTGTAGGTTCATGTGCTCCACTAGTGAGTGTTTTGTGGACAGAGCTTTGGAGCAAATGGTGCAGATGAAGGGCTTTTCTCCTGTGTGCATGCGCTGATGAACCAAAAGAGTGTGTTTCTGGGTGAAACCCTTCCCACAAACACTGCATCTGAATGGTTTTTCACCTGCATTAAAAGGAAAAGGTAATTTTGCATTAAGATTACAAATATGGGCATTTAATGGTTTTAGTTATTTAAAACTAAATCTAAAACCATCAAAAAATAAATAAATAAATAAAATAAGTATAAGTAAAATAAACTGGAACAAAAAACCCCAAAAACTTTATTTTAGGTGTTTGACAAGGCAACATCTTTTATTTAGTTTAACTTGTACCTGAGTACTAAAATAACTAAAACTTAGAAATAAACATATATTAAAATATAATAAACATTATTTAGGCCAATAAACAAACAAATAAATATGATAGCAAAAATTACTAATAACTATTTTAAAAAAATTAGTAAAACTTAAACTTCTTAAAGTAATTCCAGAAAATTTAAAACATAATTTATATTAAAATAACACTAAAATTCTTAAATATAATTAACAGAATCAAGGTTATTATAGTTAACAAAAAGCATATAAAACAATAAAATAAATGGACATTAAATAGAATTAATTATTTTATTAAATCTAGTTGTAAAGCCAATATTTCCTGTTTTCATTTAGTTTAACTTTAAGTACTAAAATAACTAAAACAAAAATTAATAAATAAACATATAATAAAATATTATAAACATTATAGAGACCAATAAAAAAAACAAATAAAATATATATATATATATATATATATGATAGTAAAAATGACTAATAACTAATAAAAATGACAAAAATACAACAAAACGAATAAAACCTTAAAATGAAAGTAAAACCAGAAAATATATATAATAATAAATAAATATAATTCATATGAAAATAACACTGAAATTCTTAAATATAATTAACAGAATCAGTGTTATTATTGTTGACTAAAACCATTAACAAATTACTTAAAAACAACTTAGTTTAACTTTGTGCTAAAATATCTAAAACTGAAACTAATAAATAAACGTATAATAAACTTTATATAGACCAATAAACAAACAAATAAATATGATAGTAAAAATGTAATAACTAATAAATTTCACAAAATTAGTAAAACTTTAAAATTAAAGTAAAACCAGAAAATATAAAATATAATTCATATTAAAATAACACTGAAATTCTTAAATATAATTAACAGAATCAGGGTTGTTATACATAAAATAAATAAAAATATTTATTTTTATAATCTACTTGCCAAGCCAACATTTCCTATTTTTATTTAGTTTAAGTTGAAGTAATAAAATAACTAAAACTAAATAAGCTAAAACTAATAAATAAATTTTATAGCAAATTAAACCATTAAAAAACAAAACACACAACAAAGTTACTAAAAAAAGTTCCAAAAGAATTAACGAAAACTATAACAGTACGTCAAGGATACTAAAATAATACATTTATTTATTCTAATTGTTATTTTTTTCATTTGCTTGTTCCCATTCATCATCATTAGATTTTAGTCAGTTGTATAGCATAATAAAACCTGAGTTGTACCTGTATGAGTACGCTGATGTATCTTCAGAAACAGGTGGTTTTTAAAAACCTTCCCACACTGCTCACACCTGGCCTCTGTGTCTGGGTACTTCCTCTTCCGCCCTCTCTTCCCGGGCTCCTTGTGCTCCGTGACTTCATCTCCTAACCTGTATCCCTTCAGCTTGACAGGCTGCTTTATTTTGCGTTTGCTGTGCCGGGGTCTGTCCTCTCTGGGGTTATAGTCGCTGTCGCTGACATCTCTTGATGGGGAAGTGGGATCTAAGAGAGGTTCTGAGGGCTCAGAGGTAGTTTCTGCTGGTAAATCGCTTTCTGGATTCTCTTTTTGGCTTGAATCCTGAGTGTGAATGCTCTTTTTGGGCCTCCCTCTTTTACGTTTTGTCTGCATGCACTCATCGACACTATCTCCCTCGGCGGACGTCACATTTTCAGCCTTTGAAGTGTCTTTTTGAAGGTCCTCGTGGGCTTTGAGCAAGTCTCGGATGTCCAGAAAGCGCGCCATGTCAAGCAGCTGCTCAGAGCTGCTCTGGTCCACAGACACATTTGCGCTGTAGATGAATTCAAGCACGGCCGAGAAGGTTTTCGCAGCCATGCCATCCAGCTTGTACACCGACTGGCTTACCTGATCTTCAGCGGTGAACATAAATGAGAAATATTCACTGCTCGCTGCTAAAAGAGCCTTGTGTGCTTTGAAATGCACATCTTCTACGATGAGGGTTATGTCACAGAGCAGTTCCCTTCTTCTGAGCTTGTCAAACTTATGCAGGATTGTGTCTTTGTGTGTTTTTGAATGCAGGGCGAGAACAGATGATGGTGCAGACATGATGCTGTTACTGTGAGCTTGAATCTAAAAAGGAAAAATTTGAAACAGTCTATTAAGTTTGCAATAGAGTTTTGCTTTAGAATCTAGATGGGTATAAAGTGGTAAACAACACAACACCAAACCCATATTTAATGTAGTCTGGGTTATAATTTCTTTTACTTTGAATAGTCTTGTGTTTTTTTTAAGGATGTCACAACACGTCAGTCTAATTTGACTGCCTTCTACAAAGTGAAACAAAAGGAAAGTAGATAAACCTGTTTACTATATGCAAATCAAGCTATGCACCCTCTTGTGAAAGTGTGCTTAATTGTTTTGAATATGCACAATCAGCGGTACACTTTAAGCACTTTAAACATTTTTTACACTACCGGTCAAAAGTTTTTAAAACGATTTTGAATGTTTTTTAAAGAAGTCTCTTCTGCTCACCAAGCCTGCATTTTTTTTTTGCCAAAGTACAGCAAAAACAGTAAAATTCTGAAATATTTTTATTATTTAAAATGACTGTTTACTGTTTGAATATATTTTAAAATGTAATTTATTCCTGTAATTTTAATGTTGAATTTTTAGCATCATTAGTTCACTTACATGATCCTTCTGAAATCATTTTAATGGGGTCATTCCAGCTGGAATCATCAAATGGTCCCCACCTGACCCCCTCAGATTTGTCTGAAAAAAAATCTATGTGATGGGTAATATGCCCAATAGATCATATACAAAATTTCAGATCTCTACTGTGCCCCGTTTTGGCATCACTGTCTGAGTGACCATGTTCAGACTAAAATATCTCCAGAACTATTTGTGCCAGGTCCATGAAATTTTCTGGGCTAAGAGTCCTAGTCCAGAACTGCATGAATTACAACTCACAGCATTGTTACTGAATTTACACCTGAATGCTGGCCCTCTACTTTTCTTTGAAACTATTACTTCAAGGGTTTTCAGATGTCCATAGAAACCTCAATTTTCAATGTATAAGCATCAAACTTGGTAAATGGTCTGATATGTACCATGTCTTTCACATCCTTTGACATCAGACAATGGAGTCTTATGGATGTTGAGATATTAAGGTCCAAAAGTTGAAAAAAACTCATTTACACCAATGTTCAGAGCAATATTTCCCATGAATGACACCAGGTGTGAACATGAAACTTTTTTTTTTTGAAAGAGCATGTTCTTATTGATAAAATATAAAAAAATTGGGATGAGGTTTTGCCTCATTTTTCTGTAATAATTTAAAAAAAAATCATTGTTGTGTGACATTCACAACTACTGTAGTACCAGCTATTTTGAACTCATATGCCTAAATTAATGCTAAAATGCAGCATTCCATTGTGCTCGGGACTCGGGGAAATCCGACCTCCACCTCGGGAAAGTGCAATGGAACGGCCACTTAAGTTGGGGGTCCGAAACACACACTCGGGCCAGTTCAGTGCAGACCGAGTCGGTTGGAATTATCCATAGGCATCCATATTTTTGCCAACTGTTACAATGGAACGCATTTACGACGGACATCGGGAGAACTAACTCGGATTCACCGACTACCGACATTCAATGGAATGCAACATAAGTACCTAATCTTGATGTTCCACCCAATCCAGTGAATAATACATCCATTTTCATTTGTATTTGTATTTTGTATTTTTTGTATAAGTGGAACATTAATAAATTCTGTTGAAATGCCCATACCAAGTTGAATAGCAAAAGTGAACAATAGGATCAGTGACGAAACTCTGAGTTTTAAAAAAATCATTACAGAAAAATGAGGCAAAACCCCATCCTAATTTTTTTTATATTTTATCAATAACAATATGCTCTTTCAAAAAAACAAGTTTTATGTTCACACCTAGTGTCATTCATGGGAAATATTGCTCTGAACATTGGTGTAAATGAGTTTTTTTCCATTTTTGGACCTTAATATCTCAACATTCATCAGACTCCATTGTCTGATATCAAAGGATGTGAAAGACATGGTACATATCAGACCATTTACCAAGTTTGATGCTTATACATTGAAAATTGAGGTTTCTATGGACATCTGAAAACCCTTGAAGTAATAGTTTCAAAGAAAAGTAGAGGGCCAGCATTCAGGTGTAAATTCAGTAACGATGCTGTGAGTTGTAATTCATGCAGTTCTGGACTAGGACTCTTAGCCCAGAAAATTTCATGGACCTGGCACAAATAGTTCTGGAGATATTTCAGTCTGAACATGGTCACTCAGACTGTGATGCCAAAACAAACTTTTTTACAGATTTTTTGTGAAAAAAGTACGCACAGCAGAGATCTGAAATTTTGTATATGATCTATTGGGCATATTACCCATCACATGGATTTTTTTCAGACAAATCTGAGGAGGTCAGGTGGGGAACTTTTCCAAAATTTGATGATTCCAGCTGGAATGACCCAATGTTCTGATTTGCTGCTCAGAAAACATTTATTATTATTTTTATGTTTAAAATAGCTCAGTAGAATTTTTTTCAGGTTTCTTTGGTGAATAGAAAGTTCGAAAGAACAGCATTTATCTGAAATAGAAATATTTTGTAACATTATAAATGTCGTTATCATCACTTTTGATCAATTTAAACCATCCTTGCTAAATAAAAATATTAATTTCTATATAAAAATATATATACTAACTCCGAGCTTTTGAATGGTATAGTGTATAATGTTCCAAAAGCTTTTTATTTCAGATAAATGCTGAAATAAAATTAATCAGAAAATCCTGAAAAAATGTACTCAACTGTTTTAAATATTGATAACAACAATAACTGTTTCTTAAACAGCAAATCAGCATATTAGAATGATTTCTAAAAGTACCATGTGACACTGAAGACTCGAGTAATGATGCTAAAAAATCAGCTTTGAAATAACAGAAATAAATTACATTTTAAAATATATTCAAATAGAAAGCAGTTATTTTAAATAGTAAAAATATTTCACAATATTACTGCTTTTGGTGTATTTTGAATCAAATAAATGCAGGCTTGCTGAGCAGAAGAGATGAAAAATTCTCACTGTTCAAAAACTTTTGACTGCTAGTGTATGAAGATGTACTTTAGTGGACCAAAAAGCTCTCTAAAGTTTAAATTGCATTTAAGTTAAATTTTAATCTATTCTCATTTAATTTCAAACAGCAATTAAGTGTCCCAAAAACTTTATTGCATTCAGTTTGTCAGTATAAATATGCTAAAGTGAAGTATATTTTACACAGGGCAGTTAATTTTTTTAATTATCAGTTTTTCCCCCCTGTTCTTGACCCATCAAAACAGACCAACAACACTTTTCAAATTGTGATCAACCATGCATCATGGTAAAAAGCATTCTTTAATAAATACCATGGTACAGTAATAAGGTAATCATTCAGAACCAAGGTTATTTTTCCATATTTGGACCCAAACCGCTATACAAACCAGTATATATTTCATAAATTAATTCTTCTGATACATCTACAGAAATATCAGTACATGCATACATGAATGAATCATAGGACACAACCGTGCATGCAAACGTGACCTATAAACACACACTAATACAATGCAGAGTGTGTTCTGCATATAGTCTCTCTCTCTCACACACACGCGTGGTCAGAAATGTCATGTATACCTATGTCAAGGGTCTTTGAACACAGTAATAAATGAATAAACTGCTTTAAGCCCAGCGCCATGTGTAGCAACAAAGCGCTGCTTCGCTTTCCCTTATAAAACACTAAGCGTGCTTTACCCCTAAAAGGCTAGCGCTGATTTGAAAATGACAACATTTAATCTGCGAAACACACTTCAAAGAATAATTACACTACTCTCTGAAGACTATATTATACGATTAAGCTTTCAGGACCTTACCTTAAAGGAACCGTTTCAGACAGGCATTTCTCGCGAGAATTGCATGCCGTGATTTCAGTAAGAATCACAGAAATGTGCAGATAGAAAGGCAGCAGTGAATGCCAAAACGGGCGGGGCGGATATTCGCTGACATTTGTCTCGCTGTTTTGGGGGGGGGTTCGGGTGGTTCGAACGACCCACCCCATCCAGTCAAAGGTCCGGAATTTATGTACGTTTTTTTTTTTTTTTTAATAAATAAGTGTTCTTTTAAATAACAACGCACTTTTAAAGTCATAAAAAGTATTTAATAAGTATAAGAAAAGTCTTAATTATAATTTCAGGAGGTCTTAAATTTGGGGACGGAAAGACAAAAATAGCGTTATGGATTAAATGTGCTAGTCGTTTGAAGCGCGCAATAGATTTAGCGACTTTTCAGACCCCCTGGCGACTTTTTTTTTGAAAAGCGCCTAACAACAAATCTAGCGACTTCTTGGACAAACCTTATTTAGTTTATGAGACTCTCTGGTACTGCCGCGCGAGCGCAAAGTCGTGCTTTCCCAGCGCGCGCTCTCCCTCTCTCTCTAGCTGCGTCTGCTCTGTTCAGTGAGCGGCAGAGAAGCAGCACTTTCAGATAAAAAAAAAGATATTCTGATGCTTCTAACTCTATTTTACATGCAAGTATAGCCGAAATCACAGCACAGCCATTGTCTTAATCGTATGTGTATTTTTATTTTAATAGACAATGTCGTGATTATGAATCACGATTTTAGTGTAGATAAATATCTTCGAGAGCTGGTTATGTAGTCCTAATGGGCCGCGTTTCAGTCACTATTTCATATTTACCCCCTTGTCTGACAAAAGAAACCGTAAAATATATCAATATATCTATGAAATATATAAATGAAAACAGTTTTATTGAATTTGGCTGCATTAAATAGCAGTATGTGAGCACAGAGACGCAAGACGTACGCTAATGAGCTAATATGCTAATGAGCGTATGACGTCATTTAGCAACATTTGACGACTTTTCAAGTGGGGTTTAGCTACTTTCCATTGAAAAAAGTTGGCAACACTGCGCGCCTCACGGACCGTTTATCTGCTCGGATCGCAGTTCAAACAGCAGCGGAGCGTTCACTAGAGCAGATGAGTTTACTCGCGAGCACTAACAGCGCTGTGAGATCCAGAGTGAAGCGCTTGAATTCGGTGAAGAACACAATGACATGGCGATTTAAACAGATGAAACAGCGCAACTGTGCGCAACGATAATCAGAATCATTTAATATGGATTATTTTTACTGTAACACTGACTGCACTATGGTATTGCGGCAGAATTGTGGGACATATCGAACTGTTACATTAGTATGTACACATGTATTAAATCTATTAAAGGAGTAATTGAATATAATTACAGTATTCTGTGATTAATAGCGTTTGTGCATTAATACTAAGATCACTGTTCTTCATACAAACACCTAGAACCCATGTAGTTCATTTTTATACCATGGTATTGAGGTGAATAATTATTATTAATAATTTCATCATACAGAAATAAGGTGGTTGTCGGCGCCGATGGCCTTTTGGGCAGCGTGCTCCGGGCTTCCCGTGTTCGAGTCCCGACTCGGGGACCTTTCCCGCCGCCCATATCACTTCCTGTCCTTTCTGATCTGTCCTGTCCATAATAAAGTTTTTAAAAAAATAAGGTTGTTACAATTTTAACAGATGTTACTGTTTTTGATAATGACATTATCTGAGCTGTAAATCAGGATATCAGTTTAACATATTACTAGACAGCTTTTTCCATATTAATTCTATTTCTGCAGGTCTATATATATATATATATATATATATATATATATATATATATATATATATATATTTTTTTTTTTTTTTTTCCTGCATAAAATTCATTTTTTGATATTTGTATTTTGAAAAGGAGGAAAGACTGCATAGGGCTCAGAGGTTGAAAGGGGCCCAGAATGGGGGCTCAGAAAACTCAGTGGAAGGGTGTAGCATGATGATTCCCTCACCTGTTACCAATTCACTTGCTTGCTGTGTTTCAAAGCAGTTTATTTGGTTATTCTATAACCTTTCCACTTTTATTTTGCCTCTGTCCCAACTTTTTTGGAGTGGGATGCATACTTCAAATAAATAAATAAATAAATATTTTATAAATAAATATGTTTATATTTACAAAATACATTTAAGTTGGTCAGTGAAAACTTTGGAAATCTTTTCTTTGTACTTTTGTCAATTAAATAAAAGTTAAATAGAATGAACAAATCACAGATTTTATCATTTTACAAAATGTCCCAAGTTTTCTAGAATTAGGGTTGTACTTATTTTTTTTTTTTTTTTAAGTAAAGTAAACTTTGAAATATTCTCACAAAATCTATGAAATATAGTAAAGTAGTAAATATAAAGTAAAGTAAAGCATGAGTAAATGTGGTATTTACTCACCAAAATAACAATGTCCACTGTGTCATTTTTATTTAGTCTTTTTAAATTTATATCCACATCTCAACAACACTGAAGCTGTAGCAATGAAAACCACCAACATGCTTAAAAACTCTGTAAATGAATGTTATTACACTTATTTTAAAATAATTTACTCTAAAAAAAAAAAAAGTACTTTACTTTTTTGATTAATTCAATGCATCCTTGAAATAAAGTAATTTCCTAAAAATCATAATGACCCCATACATTTGAATCACTGTAAATATAATAACAGTCCTCATTATAAACACAAAATAATAATAATCAACTTTAATATTCAGTGAGGACAATTAGACTACGATTTATTTGATTGGGGGCGGTGAGGGGCCTAAATAATGGGGTAGGGGGGCGCTGGCCCAAAAAAGGTTGAGAACCACTGCAGTAGAGGAATGTTTTTTGAGCCTTCATTCGCCCCCTGGCGGAACAACAACATTTGTTACTCAATGGCGTGTTTCCAAACAGCGCCACTGTTGCGCTGGCGAAGTATCGCAACATGCACTTGTAAATAAACCGAACGGAATAACTGCACTGTACGCAAAGCATATTTTTCCTGTAGCAGTCTAAACCATCACACAAATATGTAACTGCTATTTTAAATTCTCACATCAAATCCTCGGAAATAACATAAAAATGGAATGAAACGCCATTTCCCATGATCCTTTTGAATGGAGAGCTTTAAATAGGCCAAACATAACAGTCCCAGGATTTCAGAAAACATGAAATTGTGTCAGTTTGACTTATAGTTGTCGGTTTGTGCTGTTATCATGCGCATAAAGGATTAATCATTAATGTGCGTCAAGAGCGTGAGTGATCTTAAAGTTCACAGACAGGTACGGTGGCGTTTGTTCATGCAGGTCTCAGTAAGCTGGAGGTAAGTAAGCGTGCGAGTTGTGCACCTGCTGTAACATTTTGTAAATTGTATTTTTAAATACTACCGTAGTATTTGTTAATGCATACTTGTTTTTTGTACATAATTTTAAACATGCATGCAAAAAATAGACGATGGAGTTTAATCTTATTACGGGAATGGCAAATGTAGGCATGATTTCTAAGTGTTTTAAGCTGTGGTTGTTGTATGAAACGTGCTTTTGTCACCACCATCATCGTTATCGTCATTATTATTATAATAAATATTGTGACTGTTTCAGCAGAAGCATAAAAAGTAACCCACCTTGTATTCTAACTATGCAAACAGTGAGGGTAGGTCCAGTTCTGTATATGTTTAAAAACGCTTATTCATGATTAAGTGATAGGGGCCGTCTACGAAGGTCAACACAAAGAGAATAAACGTTTCAGTGGTTCCACATCGAATTGTACACACACATCACATCGCTCTCAGTTGTTAAACAACACAATACATATTAGATAATGTAAATAATAATAACATTCGTAATAATGTTATTAGGATTATAATAATATATAGAAAACGTTTTTTTATGTTGTTTTATCATTAATATATTTTTAAATATTTAAATCCAAGTAAGCTTTATGTGTGGTTGTACCTGTTAACTGAAAAATTTCGGTAGGAACCTATTCATTGTTTTTTCTGTAAAAGTGTACGTGTATGTGTTGTAACACCTTGGGCTGGATTATAGAACAGGCTTTGGATTATGTATAAATAGAATGTCTGTTAATAACTTTGAGAGAACATTGCCAGAACGTTAGGTGAAGTTCTGAGAAAGTTCTCCGTTGGCTGGGTAAGTAGGGCACCAGTGTGTTTTTTATTGACTTTGTTGGCACAAATTCTGATTTCATGGTTCTCTTGCATGGATTTTAAAGTCTGTGTATTGTGTGAAAGGAGAACAAACAACAAACAGAGATTTAGGTTAATATCCCTACCCTTATTAGTTTTTAATGAATGAAAAAGTTAACATAGTGACACCTATAACACTCTTTAATGCAAAAAGAATTAAGATGATCTTTTATAGACATTTGAGTACTTTTGAAAACTTTTTACAGTGATAGTTTGCAGTGCATTGCATTATTCTCTTAATTTAAATATCTCTGAATTTGAATATAATGTTGCAGTTTAAAGGGGTCATCGGATGCAAACTTCACTTTTTCATGTTGTTTGAACATTAATGTGTGTTGGCAGTGTATGTACAAATCTACCCTATAATGATAAAAATTAAATAATCTGTAAAAATAATATTCCCTTTTTCAAATCGAGCCATTCTCAGATGCTATCCCACGATAGTTGATTGACATGAGCGTCTTACCTCAGACCAGCTGTCACAGTCCAGTAACCTTCCTTGTTTCGGTACCGAAGCAGGGATGTAAGTTAGACAAGAACATCTCTGAGCGATTGAGGTGTTGCTGGATGTAATAATGAACATAGTGGTCGTCATTTACTCCTGACATCTGAGCTGCTGAAGATGCAGTGGATTACATTTGTTTGTGAAAGGAATGCGCCTCCCGATCTACATAAATGCGTCTATGTTCGTGCAAATCATTTGTGATCCAGCTTCATCTACAGCAGAAGTGAGTATAAGGGTTTTTTAAAATGAATTTCTGCAATCACCTTTCCTAATAACGTGCTAGTTAGCAAGTTTCACGGCTAAACGCGCTAAATGCGGCTAAAGTAAATGGGCTCGTCACTCCACAGCGAGAAGAGAGGGGCGGGGCGAGCAGAGCTCATTTGCATTCAAAGGAGCAATCCCTCAGAATGGGTTGATTTATGCAGAGCTCATTTTGACAAGGTAAAAAGGTTGTTGTTTTACACTACCATTAAGAATTTTTAACCAAAGTATATTATAGGCTTTTCATTAAGACCCTAAGGAATAATATCAATTTGTTGAAAATGGGCATCCGATGACCCCTTGAAGTCTGGCACATTCACAAAAATAGTAGCCTATTACTTCCAAGCTGCGAAATAAGGTACTTATGACAGCACGTAGTTTAAACATATTACACTACCTAAAAGTTTTTGAACAGTAAGATTTTTAATGTTTTTAAAGAAGTCTCTTTTTCAAGCGTGCATTTATTTGATCCAAAGTACAGCAAAACCAGTACAATTTTAAAATATTTTTACTATTTAAAATAATTGTTTTCTATTTGAAGATGTTTTAAAATGTAATTTATTCCTGTGATTTCAAAGCCGAAATTTTAGCATAATTAATCCAGTCACATGATCTTTCAGAAATCATTCAAAATTCTGATTTGCTGCTCAAAAAACATTTATTATTATGTTGAAAATAGCTGAGAAGATTCTTTTCAGGTTTCTTTGAAGAATAGAAAGATCAGAAGAACAGCATTTAATAACAGATAAATGCTGATCTTTGGATCTTTCTGTTCATCAAAGAATAAATGAAAATGAAAAAATCTAGTGTTTTAAATAATAATAATAATAAATGTTTCTCAAACAGCAGATCAGCAGAATGCTATGCAGTGAATTACGTTTGTTTGTGAATGGAAGGCGCCTCCCGATCTACATATATCCGTCTATGTTCATGCGAATCATTCATGATCCAGCTTCACTTACAGCAGAAGTGTGTATAAGCGTTTTTTTATTAATCTTTGCGATCGCCTTTCCTTATAACGTAGTAGTTAGGAAATTTAGTGGCTAAATGCGGCTAAAGTAAACAAGATCGTCACTCCACAGAGAGAAGAGAGGGGCGGGGCGAGCAGAGCTCATTTGCATTTAAAGGAACAACCCCTTAGAATGAGATGAGATGAGCTCATTTTGACATGGTAAAAAGGGTGTTGTATATTAGAGTATATTAGAGACTTTTCATTAAGACCCTAAAGAATCATATCAACTTGTGGAAAATGGGCATCCGATGACCCCTTTAATGGTGGAACATCAAAAGTTATTAGATGTTAATAGAAAAAAAGCAACGTTTTAAATGTGACTGACAGTGCACATGTTCATTTGCTGACTAAAGCGCTTGCTCTATATGTTGTAGTTGATCTGAGAGATGAAGCGTGTGAAGGCGGTCGTGGTCGGAGCAGGTGTGGTGGGTTTATCCACAGCAGTGCGTGTCGCTGAGGCGCTTCCATATTGTTCCGTTACTGTTATTGCTGAGAAGTTTTCACCGGATACCACTGGTGATGGAGCTGCTGGAATCCTCTTGGCAAAAGAGTTTCCTGGTGAGATGATGCAGTCAAACCTGTCATTATATCTTGTGTTTGGGATTATGCCTTATTTTATTTATTAGTCTATGTAAAAACTGTCAAATTGATTATTATTGAACTTTCTTACTAGATATCCCTATTGAACGGCAACGGCGCTGGTTCAAGGAGACATTCGATCATCTTCTGGCCATTGCAGATTCCCCTCAAGCCGCAGATGCTGGCGTGTACTTGAGCTCTGGGTAAAACCCTGATAACAAAAAAGCAAAAAGATGATATGTTTAAGTGTTTTTCATCTCTCATAATGTCTACTTTGCTTCATCTTAGGTACCATGTTTTTAAGGAGATTCCTTGCGAAAAAAAGCCATACTGGTCAGATTTTGTGTTTGGCTTCAGATACATGACTGATCATGAAATGAAACGTTTCCCTAATCATAAGTTTGGTCAAGCGTTTACCACATTAAAGTGTGAATGCCTGAGCTACCTGCCATGGCTAGAAAAAAGGTACTGTATATATATATTTTTTTAATTAAATGAAAAATTCTATCAAATTTAGAGTATACACTACCTAGGGGTGTGCGATATGACGATTTTTGGAGAAATATCGTAGTGTCGTGCTATTCTATCAGTTTCAGTTCTGGCGCCTTTGTCTCAATATATTGCACAATGTGACATATTGTTTTTTTTTTTTTTTTTTTTAAGAAATTAATACTTTTATTCACCAAGGATGTATTAAGTTAATAATTAAAAGTTTATTAAAAGTTAATAATAAATAATTACATTGTTATAAAATATTTATATTTTGAATAAACACTGTTTTTTTTAAACTTGTTATTCATGAAAGAATCCTGAAAAAAAAAAAAAAAAAAAAAAAAAAAAATTACAGGTTCCAAAAAATATTTGGCAGCACAACTGTTGATATTATCCAACATTGATCATTCTAATAATAAATCAAGGATCATGTGACACTTAAGACTGGAGTAACAGCTGATAAAAATTCAGCTTTTCATCACAGGAATAAATTCTATTTTAAAGTATGTTAAAATAAAAAACATTTTTTTATATTGTAAAAACATTTTGCAATATTACTGTTCTTTTTTGTTTTTTTAAATCAAATAAATGCAGCCTTGATGAGCATAAGAGACTACTTTAAAGACTATTACAAGTCTTACTGACCCCAAACTTTTGAACGGTAGTGTACATACACTCACAAGACACTGCACTTATTCACAATCACAATCACATAATTTGCACAAGTGTTGCCGGTTAAACATTTCATTCGCGTAACTGTTACTGTTCTGACACGCGCTTTTCCAGTGCTCGTACACCTGAAGCGCGCGCACACTAAAAGCCTGTCGAATAGCGCCAAATTACTGAATTTACACATACGTAAGTTATACTGAAGTTATGTATTGCGTCTGATTGCGCTAATACTGTCAAAACACACAAGGTTTACATATAAACAATGCTGCGTAAGTCCAAATGCGTGCCTGTATATTAGATGCGTGCAGCTCTTAAAGCGACAGTACTAAACATGCTGCCGCTTGTCATCAAAGGGATAGTTAACCCAAAAATTACAATTCTGTAATTATTTACTGACTTACATGTTGTCCCAAACCTGTCTTAATTTATTTCTTGTGCTAAACACAAAATAAGATATTTTGAAGAATGTGGGCAACCAAACAGTAGCATGGTACTCACTGAAATTAATAATGGAAATTAAGGATGCACCAATACCACTTTTTCCAGTACTCGCCCGATACCGATACTTTTATTTTTGGTACTTGCCGATTCTGAGTACCGGTACCGATATTTTAAAATTTATCGGTAGATTTGTAAAATATAGGGTACAGAAACTAAAAGAATATGTATAATGTTAGTTGGTCAACTTTATTTATCAAATAGATACAGTCAAACCAAAATGTATTTAGAACCCATTATCATAAACTGTGCCCTGCACCCACTAGTAAAAAAACAAAAACAAAAAAAATATATATATATATATATATATTATATATTATATATTATATATTATATATTATATGAAAAGCTGAATTTTTATCAGCTGTTACTCCAGTCTTAAGTGTCACATGATCCTTCAGAAATCATTCTAATATGCGGATTTATTATTAGAATGATCAATGTTGGATAATATCAACAGTTGTGCTGCCAAATATTTTTTGGAACCTGTGATTTTTTTTTTTTTTTTTTTTTTTTTTTCATGAATAACAAGTTTAAAAAGTACAGTGTTTATTCAAAATATAAATATTTTATAACAATGTAAATTATTTATTATTAACTTTTAATAAACTTTTAATTATTAACTTAATACATCCTTGGTGAATAAAAGTATTAATTTCTTTAAAAAAAAGAAAGAAAAAGAAACAATAAAAATGTACTGACCCCAAACTTTTTAACGGTAGTGTGTATATATATATATATATATATATATTTTTTTTTTTTTTTTTTTTTTTTTTTACATCCACAAATTTGTTTTAATCCAAAAGATGCGTGTGCTAAATATGCGAACATCGATGAAGATCACACAACAGCACGCGCGCTCTCTCTCTTTCTCTGTCTCGCGCTCTGTCTCTCACTCCCTCTCTCTCTATACCGTTAAATAACTTGTGCATTGATTTACTTCAATTGTTTTTGACATATCTCACCGAACTACAAACTTTCCAGTGATGTCAAGGCAGGATATTAACTCGACAAGCCCGCACATCTTGGCCGCCGCGCATTCAATCCAATCTGCGTTCTTTGTCTATCAGCTGACGCGCAGCAGTTATACAAGCTTAATACTGAATGTTTAACATTATATTACTTGCGTACACATACCTCGTAGACATCCTTAATCTCTAATGACTCCATTCTGCTGTCTGTTGTTTTGTTGTCTGTGTTTCTTTGCCTGCATACACACTTGATGTGGTATCGGCGTTTGGTATCGGGGCATTTTAACGAGTACGAGTACAGGAGCTCAGTATCGGTGCACCCCTAATGGAAATGATCAAATAGATAATGTTCAACAGAAAAAATAAACTCATTCAGGTTTGCACACCCCGAGAGTGTGTAAATGATGGTATAAAAATAAAACACTATGACAGAATTGACAAACAGATGGGTGAACTATTCTTTTAATGTTAATAAAACAACAAAACACAAAGAGAAAAATCACTTACTGTTCTTGACTGAAGAACTTTAATAGAGTTGCTTTAATAAAAATCAATGTACAATTGATGTATATAGTGTATAAGTAGTGTTTCAGTTTTTATATTTGCTAATTCAATTTCTTGAACACACAGTACCTGAAAAATAAAGCACTGTTTGTTTATTTGTATTATGTTTATTTGTAATGTATATTCGTTCTTCTTTTTTTAATGACAAAGATTATTATCTTCGCTCACTTGGGCCTAAATATCTGACATTCTTTTTTATTTTATGCTTTGTTACCTTGAAAGGCTTTGTTTTTAAAAAAAAAAGGGAAATTAGTTTGGCTGTACTGCTCAGACAACTTGCAAAATAGTAAAACTAACATGACAAAGAATCGTGATAAAATTGTGAATGGTGATATTTCTGAAAAAAATTGTAATATGATATTTTTGCCATATCGCCCACCCCTAACACTACCAATAAAAAGTTTGGAATAGTTACATTTTTTTTATTATTATTATTTTTGAAAGAAGTCTCTTATGCTCACCAAGACTTCATTTATTTGATTAAAATATTGTGAAATATTATTACAATTTAAAATATGTATTTTTATATTATATATTTTAAAATATAATTTATTCCTGTAATGCAATGCTGAATTTTCAGTATCATTACTCCAGTCTTTACTCTCACTTTTAAACAATTTAACGCAACTTTGTTGCATTTAAAAAAAAATCTTTTTCTTTTTTTTTCTTTCTTTCTTTCTTTCTTTCTTGTTTTTTAAATCTTGCCTCAAAATTTTGAATAATAGTTTATCACGTAATGATGCTGAAAGTTCAGCTTTGCATCACAGGAATAAATTACATTTTAAAAAATATTCAAGTAGAAAACTTACTTTAAATTATAATATTTCACAATAATTTTTTTTTTTTTTTTTTTTTTTTTTTTTACAAATAAATACAGCTACACTAGTCAAAAGTTTTTGAACAGTAATTTTTATTATTATTATTTTTTAAGAATTCTCTTCTGCTCACCAAGCCTGCATTTATTTGATTAAAATATTGTGAAATATTATTACAATTTAAAATAACAGTTTTCTATTTGAATATATTTTAAAATATAATTTATTCCTGTGATGCAAAGCTGAATTTTCAGTGTCATTACTCAGGTCTTTAGAGTCTTTACTTTCACTTTTAAACAATTTAACGCAACTTTGTTGCATTAAAGAAAAATCTGTCTTTCTTTCTTTTTCTTATTTTTAAATCTTACCTCATTTTTGAATAATAATATATATATATATATTTTTATACAAATACAAATGTTATTTTTTTTATACAAATAAATACAGCTATACTACTAGTCGAAAGTTTTAACTTAATTTTTAAGTTTTTTTTTTTTTTTTAAAGAATTCTCTTCTGCTCACCAAGCCTGCGTTTATTTGATCCAGCAAAATCAGTAATTTTGTGAAATATTTTTACTATTTAAAGTAACTGCTTTCTATTTCAGTGTATTTTAAAATGTAATTTATTCCTGTGATCAAAGCTACATTTTCAGCATCATTACTCCTGTCTTCATTGTCACATAATCCTTCAGTAATCATTCTAATATGCTGATATGCTGTTCTGTTCAAACATTTTTTGTTATTATTATTATTATTATTATTATTATTATTATTATTAATAATATTTAAAACAGCAGAGAATTTTTTTTTTTTAGGATTCTTTGATGACTAGAAAGATCCAAAGATTGGCATTTATCTGAAATTAAAAGCTTTTGTAACATTATACACTATACAATTCAATAGCTTGGACTGTGTGTATATATATATATATATATATATATATATATATATATATATATATACACCTTTTGAACAGCAAATCGGAATATTAGAATGATTTCTGAAGGATCATGTGACTGGAGTAATGATGCAAAAAAGCTTTCAATGAAGCTTTCAAATCGCAGGAATAAATCACATTTTAAAATGTATTTAAATAGACAACAGTTATTATTATAATTTGCTGTACTTTGGATCAAGTAAACGCAGGCTTGGTGAGCAGAAAAGACTTATTTGAAGAACATTAAAAATCTTCCTGTTCAAAAGCTTTTAACTGGTAGTGTATGTTGAGCAGAAAGGACTTCTTTCCGAAACATTAAAAATGTAATTATTCAAAACATATGACTGGTAGTGTATTATGACCACTATATTTATTTATGTATTTATTTAATTAACAAATATAAAGACTGCAGAGGAATAGTAAGCATATAATAAATAAACTAGTCTTATATTTTCCACTAGGTTTAGAGCGGTTGGAGGTCAGATCATATATGAAAAAGTGACTGATCTTCATAAACTGGCCCAGAATTACGATGCCATCCTGAACTGCTCCGGCCTTGGCTCTCGTTTTTTGGTGAAGGATGAGGAGGTCTATCCGGTAAGAGGACAAATGCTAAAGATTAGTGCTCCCTGGCTGAAGAACTTTGTCCGAGATGGAGATGGCTTGACCTACATCTACCCAGGCATCAGGTACGTCAATATTGGAGGCACACGGCAGGCGGATGACTGGCGGATGGAGGTAGATAAGGAGGACAGCAAGGGGATCCTGGAGCGTTGCTGCCAGCTGGAGCCGTCTCTGCGGGCGTCTCAGGTGATGGGCGAATGGGTGGGCCTGCGGCCGACCAGGGCAAACCCGCGAGTGGAGCGTGAATATCTGCATGTACAGGGCCGTCAGGTACCTTTGGTGCACAACTATGGTCACGGCAGCTGCGGTGTTACTCTGAGCTGGGGAACTGCGCTGGACACGCTCGATCTGCTGAGACAGAGTCTGTCTGAAAAACCACCTCAAGCCAGATTGTGAATCTGCTGTGTCGTAGTCTTATAGTGATGCTGCTTTACATTGATTTGCACTGACAGTTCTGCACGTGCCACTGATGAGAAATGACACTTTAATTCATTTTAGATGTGTCATTTGCATGTATAATGTTTAATGATAATTTCTACATGCACTAAATTGTAGGTTGTTTCATTATGGAAGTAGTTGGAATAATTTGTTTACAGAATCTTTTTTCAGCCTCTGTTGCTTAAACGCATGAGTACATGAACACATGACCATAATCTCTAGAACTGCTCCGAGAGACACTTCATGAGCATTTTACCGTTTGTTTTGCGGAGGTCTTTACAGCAACCCATAAAAATAAAAGTTCAGTTTAACTTGACAGCTAGAAATATGTTAATGTATTACTTAATGTAAAGATAGTAGTACTACTACTACTAATAAAAATATTATTAAAACAATGTTTAAGGAATATTTACTAGAAAAAATATTTACCAGAAAATTGTAAATACTCAACATGGTGTTTCTTAAAAAAGAAATAAATAGCCTATAATAAATGAATTTACCAAATCGAATTATCCTTTATAAATTCATTAGACATGCTTTTGATTATTAAAATGTAATGAAACGATTAAAATAAAATCCAGAAAATTAATGGAAAACAGATTCACAAACAAAACTGAATTTCAGAAAAATAAAATGTATTTCATAGGGCCTTAAAAACATGTAATTTCTGTTAAACTTTTGATAAATTGATGTTAAATTGTGCAAGTTTCATGATTTCAGTTCATTAGACTTTTTGATAAATATATATATTTTTTAATGTAACCATTAAAATAGAGTCTAGAAAAATTAAAATGGAATTTAGGAAAGACTAAAACAGATTTCATAGGGCCCTCGTTATTTCATTTGTGTCTTTGTTTTATTGTAGTTGTCCTTTAGTTTGTTACTTGCATCTAGGTTCTTATTATTAATAACAAAGATAAAACAACAAGAAAAGATTTGGCTTTATCCTTTAAGCTAACTTACCAGTATGGCAAACTCGCTAGTTGTTCACCATAATCCTGTGTAGTGGCGCTGGCATGTGATTATTATTATTTTATTTTCATTTTTTTTAAGTGGGGATGAAATGCTTTGTTTTAAGAGATAAAATAACTATGATCTCCATTTGGATCATCTATTGTTCAATTACTTTTCCTGTTGTTTTGTGTTTTTTTTGTAGTATCGGTTCAGTAGTGGTATCGTATCAAGTCAAAATTTTGGTATAGTGACAACACTAATATATACAGTTTTGGTAATAGGTTCAGTAGTCATGAGGTTTTAATTACAAATAGTAGTATTCAATATGTATTATTTACCTTATCTGCAAATGAATGGGGAAAAAATGTTCAAATACCCTCCAAATATTTTTTTTCTCCCACAAAATCTGTCATTTTTCTGTGTCTGTTTGGATGTAGCAAAAAATAAAATTTAAAATCAAGATAAAATGGTCTATCCAGTCATTCATACATGTAAAAATGGGCAGAGAATTAAACAAATATGACTTCTACATCTCACAAATGGCTATTAAATGCAAAAGCCTCTAAAAGCCATCTGGGTAAAAAAAAAACAAAAAAAAACAATACGGAGTGAAAGCTCTCCACACATAGTATATGTTCAAGTACTTTCACTTCAAATGCGCTAAATCCCAGCCTCAACCCATTCAGAAGTACAAGTACTTACATAGAAACCTATACATAGGAGCCAGAAAGAAATGCTCATTTTAAAGAACAATGTCAGGTGTACTTACAGGCATTTGCATCTGAACTCTTCATATATAGATCAAGTTATTAAAATGTTAAATATTCTACAATCTAAGAATGTTGATAACATTCAGTGCAATCATTTTTTCTTTTTTATAAATGAACATAAAGTCATGAGTTTCAAGCTTTGTCCAGTTTTATGGTTTAGTAGGACCTGAATGATCAGTTATTTTAGACTCTAGTTGATTGTATCTGATCGGGTCTCAGAGCATCTCTCAGGTCTGTCCGGTCCACTCGAGTGAGTCTTCAGTTTCCTCTTCCTCCAGCTCTTCTTGGAGGTCTTTCCTCTGAAGCGCACTGGAATAATGTCTGGAGGGTTTTGGGCCAGATCTCAGGCCAATCTTCCGCTTGGTGAGGTGGAACTGAGCTTTGACAAAGTTGTAGAATTTGTACTCGTACTCCATGCGCTCATAAAGCACCTGCAGGGCCTCTAGATTAGGAGTTTGTTTCCGTACAGTGCCCGTCATGTTCCCAAGCTTCCTATAGTCTGAAGAGAGAAATACAGATTCAAATATATATATATATATATATATATATATATATAATTTTAATAAAGATTAAAAGTCTAATAATAAATGTGACCCTGGACCATAACACCAGTCATAAGTAGCACAGGTATATTTGTAGCAATAGCCAACAATATATTGTATGGGTCAAAATTATAGATTTTTCTTTTATTCCAAAAATTAGGATATTAAGTAAAAATCATGTTCCATGAAGATATTTTGTACATTTCCTACTGTAAATATTTCAAAATGTAATTTTTGATTAGTAATATGCATTGCTAAGAACTTCACTGGACAACTTTAAAGGCGATTATCACCATGTTATGATTTTTTTTTTTTGCATCCTCAGATTCCAGATTTTTAAATTTCAGTTTATTTATTCAGCTTTCAGATGATTTATAATCTCAATAAATATTTTCAAATTGACCCTTGCAACTGGTTTTGTGGGTCAAAATTAATATTAATAAAGCTTAACTTTAAGTTTTAATATTGAAAATATATACAAATTATACATCTTAATAAAATTCTATTTAAATAAATTCAGAATATATATATATATATATATATATATATATATAAAATATAACACCTTAAATGTAAATGTAAATATATATATATAAATATATTTAAAAATATTTATTTTTATACTAAATTATATATGAATTATGTTTAAATAAATGTTGTATTTAAGTAATCTGACCTAATATTAAAAATCTATTCAAATTATAAACATAATTTAAATAATTTATATTTATTTAAAATTTGTATTATTATATAATTTAATATTTAAAAAATGTAAGTAATTTTTATATGAATTAATATAGCTAACATTCGTACTTTTTAAAACATTTCTGACATTGTACTACATTAAAAGTTTTAATTAATTAAAAAAGTGCAAATAAAGTAACTACAATTAAATTGTGGAGTGCCCAGGCAAACCATCTGAAATAAACAACTTATATGAACTTATCCTGAAATCTTGATGCTAAAAAAACAAACCAAGTTTGTTACCAACTAACCATCTAAACATCAGCTTGCATGCTTAACGTCATCTCCAAATATGCAGAAAAAGTCTCACCTGGACTTTTGTAGATGTTCAAGACGTCAGAGAAGAAATGTGGAAGGAGTCTCTCCAACAGAAGCAGCACATCCTCAAGTTCCTCCAACACTCCTACCAGCAGGTAGTGATCCAGAACGTTCTGCTTGGCCGTCTCCAGTGCCCACAAACCCGGCTCTCTAGTTGATGACAGAACATTGCACCATAAATGACACTAGATCACTCTTGGGCATCTGTTGACAGTTATAGGCTCTTTTGAAACACTGCTTCATGAAGCTTTGAACATTTACAGATCTCTTGTTTTTGAATCACTGTTTTGAAGCTGAAGATAAAAATGCTTGAAATGAATCATATAAGTAACATATGTGACCCTGGACCACCAAACCACTCTTAAGTCACTGGAGTATATTTGTAGCAATAGCCAAAAATACATTGTATGGGTCAAAATGATTCTTTTATGCCAAAAATCATTAGGATATTAAGTAAAGATCATGTTCCATGAATATATTTAGTAAATTTCCTACCATAAATATATCAAAACTTAATTTTTGATTAGTAATATGCATTGCTAAGGACTTCATTTGGACAACGTTAAAGGTGATTTTCTCAATATTTTGATTTTTTTGCACCCTCAGATTTTCAAATAGTTGTATCTCTGCCAAATATTGTCCTATACTAACAAATCATACATCAATGGAAAGCGTATTTATTTAGCTTTCAGATGATGTATAAATCTTATTTTTAAAAAACTGACCCTTATGACTGGTTTTGTGGTCCTGGGTCACATAGGTGTATAAAGGTCAAAAGGTCACCTGCACTGAGGATGCTGCCCACAGAAATACGGGATAATGTAAAAGAGACGGGGATTGGAGCATTCAGGGTAGCTTTCCAAGATGCACGTGTTGATGTCCTTTAGTCAGGAAGAACATGTTGGAAATATTTACATTTATGCATTTAGCTGATGTTTTTATCTATAGAGAAACAAAAGCAATTTGTCAGAGCCAACAATTTCACAGTTAGTTTTGCTAGTGCTGTTAAACTGGACTGAAGCTCTGAGAACAGTGGTGTGTTCATACATTCATCCACAAGGGGTCTGAACACAGAAGTACTGTGACTGTGGGGTCATTCATATCAGTCTCCATACTTGGCTATTTCCTGTTGCAAAGCAAACAAAACCACAACATTCCATGGAAAAAGGAACCGATGAAAATTAGTATTTGAACAGAAATCGTGCACACCCATGAATATAACTGCACTGGTATCTTTAGAGAAACTGTAAACATCTTGTGTTTCCCTGATGACGTCATACTGTATGTACACATTGTACACCGCCTATAAAGCATTACCACACGTCACACTAATGACTGACAGGAAAAGCAGCAGCACAGTCAGTCTCAAACTAAATATAGACTGAGTAAACCATGTTAATAAAAGCTGCCCGCTGAGCAGTGAAGGAGGCATTCATGTGTACGGTGCTATACACACTTCATTTATGACAGCTCAGAGCTGTAACGGCCCATTCACTGTTCATTCACTCACTTTTCATTAATCCATACTGTTTCTTTAACCTTGCTTGAACTACTGCTTTCTTCAGAAACGCATTTGTTTTAAAGCTCTTACTAAGTATCTTTCGTCGTCTTTCATCCCTGGGGTTCGGACGACGTGATTCTCTTCTCCCCTCCAGTCGCCGAAGCGCCGGAAGAAATAGTTGGACAGGAATCGGTTGATGGGGTCTCTGATGATGTTGATGTGCACAGGTTCATCCGTTCTGAACCTGATTAAAGTAAAGAGAGGACTCATGTTAGAATATACCTTTTTTGTTTTAGCTCTGATTATAACACAGCTGTCTGGAATAATCTGATATTTTCAAATAATGTCCATCGTTCATGGCAAAGATGGAAGTAAAGAGCAGGGTTAGTTTGGTTTTTGATATGCCAAACATATTTGGCAATAAACACCTTTAACTCTAAAATGGCTTTGCAGAAAGCTTCCAAAACAGTACTACTGTTAACTGTGGAATAGAATATTTCACAACCTTTTTTTCCCAGTATTTTCCCTCAGTATAACAGGAAATGTTCTCAGAACATTCTGGCAAGGTTCTCTCAAAAGTTATGAGCAAACATTCTTCAAGTAATGTCAATCACTGTTTCCTGGTCTTTTAATAATTTTCTCAAAATGTCAGCACAAAAAATACACTACCAGTCGAACGTTTTTGGGCAGTAAGTTTCTAAAGTTTTTCAAAGAAGTCTCTTTCTGCTCACCAAGCCTGTATTTATCTGTTCCATAATACAGCAAAAGTAGTAATATTGTGAAATATTTTTAGTATTTAAAATAACTGCTTTCTATTTAAATATATTTTAAAATGTAATTTATTCCTGTAATCAAAGCTACATTTTCAGCATCATTACTCCAGTCTTTAGTGTCACATGATCCTTCAGAAATCATGCTGATTTGCTGTTCAAGAAACATTTAGGCAAAGAAATTATAGAAATTAATACTTCAATTTAGCAAGGATGCTTTAAATTGATTAAAAGTGATGATAAAGACATTTATAATGTTACAAAAGTTGTTGAACTTTCTATTCATCAAAAAAACCTGAAACATTTCTAATCAGCTGTTTTCAATATAATAATAACAATAATAATAATAAATGTTTTTGAGCAGCAAATCAGAATATCACAGGAATAAATTACATTTTAAAATATATTCAAATAGTAAACATATTTCAAAATTTCACTGTTTTTGCTGTACTTTGGATCAAATAAATGCAGGCTTGGTGAGCAGAAGAGACTTCTTTTTAAAAACAACATTAAATATCTTACTGTTCAAAAACTCTTGACTGGCAGTGTATTTACACGTTGCTCATGGAATGTCTTATCTGAAATGTTTTAAATGTTTTTAAATTTTTAAAACAATTTTTAAATGTTCAGAGAACATTCAAAAGTAACATTCTCTTAAGGTTGCCAAAACTATCAAAATGGAATGTTCCATTGAATGTTCAGAGAAAATCTAAAACTAGAAATCATGTTTTCATAAAGTAATGGGAACAATGGCAAAACGTTCTTAGAACGTTTTTGTTAGCTGGGAATGAGCATTAAAGTAAATACTCAATTACAAAACCAAATTAAAATCAATATTTTCTGTTTAAGTAAGATACAGTCATTCAGATCTTTGAATTTATTTTGTCATATCAACTGGAGGACTGTTCTAGATAATGCATCAACGTACCTGCTAAAATTGAGAAAATGCACATGGCGGGTATAGAGAAACGGCTGAGGAGTTGTGCTGATGTTTCTTATTAGATTTTCCTGCACAGGAATGAAAGAAGAATGATTAAAACTAATTACTAGTGATGGTTCAGCATTGGCTGATGGATGAAATATAGACCTACTAGAATTATAGTGATTAATTCAATGGCAGCTAAGAAATTGTTCACTGACAACAATAATTTTTGATTACCTGTTCACGTTTGGTGAGTCTGGTCTTGTTGTGAATATCAGAGGAGATGAGGGTGAACTGATGTCTGTCCGCCAGCATGCGCAGCAACAAAACTATAGTGCGACTGCCACACTTACCAACCCTGTTATACACAACCTGACTTGGGAAAGGTAAAGCCTGCAACAGAGAAAAATCTTACAACATTCAAAGCGTTTCCACTAAAAAAAAACATCTTACGTAATAACGGCATAAACATGTATATGCATCAGTTGAGTACAGGATACTACAGTCACAAGTGACATGCAATGCTCTTACTCTGGGTGCTAAAGATCCATGGCCACCAGCAAATCTCCCTAGAAAGTTTAAAATAAAATAAAAATGAATAGAAGCACACCCGCAATCTACTATAACTGTGCATGTCACTGTGATACAATCTTTATAGTTCTTGTGATGAAATGCCAAATGTTCCATCCATCCACAATAATCTCACATTCATTAAGTTTAATCTGTATAATATTTGGTTGGATACTAAAATGTAAGATTTCTATCTTTTATATAAGTATTTCAAGAACTGATGCTGTCCAAATCCACAGGTTCTTCCACTCCTCCATCAGTTTTGATGACTGCCTTCATTATAGGACAATGAAAGGCCTCATATCACTGGTTTACATGGACTCGTGTGGAATTCACCAGTGGGTCTCATGAGCTGCTCCGAAAGCCAAAAACAACACCAGTGTCGTATGGACTCATAGTGGAGAGAGGAAACTTTTGACAGTCCACTCTTTATGAACCTTGACTGATGCCATTTACCTGAAAACAGAACTACAGTAACAGACTTTGCTAATATTTTATAACTTTAATGAACCATTAAGATACATTCAGTTAGTTAGACATGTTAGGAAACATACATGTTCATTACTGTGTAAGCAACAAATGATCTGTTCAGAGCCTAAATACAATACTTTTAAAGGACCTTTTCAATGTACTTAATTTATTATTAACTTACAAATAAAATACAGTAGTCAACATTTGAAGTGGATCAAAACCTTTCATCAAAGTTGTCCTAAAACCAAAACAATACCCGTTCTTGTCTTAGGGCAACTCTGATGAACTTTTTTGATCCACTTCAAATGTTGACAACTGTATGAGGTTTTGCGTCAAAAGTTCAAAATGCTTGTGTTCTTTTTTATTTTATTTTATTATTATTTTTTTTTTAAAGAACAAAAAACAAACAAACAAAAAAAAACATGGTAATTCAAAACAGTAAAAAATGTTGGTTAAAAACCACTGATGAACACTAAATACATGAAACAATATAGACATTACAGACAAATATTTATATATTGTCACATCAGGCAGCAGGTTCCACTGTGACAACTTACCCCACGACTCCTGATAAACGCACACAGTAGCGTATGTTTGAGGTCTTACCGAGATAATAACCCACATCCAGCAGGATTTTTGGTGCTTCTCCTTTTAACTGATATAGCACAGAGCCCAGGCAGAATATGAGGAGAGCGGTCAGGCAGAAGAACAAATCCCGGCGTGATATTCGGAGCAAAACCACCGCAAGCCAGTTTCCCCTCCGGCTTCTTACGCGCATGTAGCCGCCGAAGTGTTTATGAGAGGAAGGATTTCTGAAAGTCATCATATTCTCATGACGAGAATCCAGAGAGATGATAAACCATATGTATTCTGTAATAACACACCACTGATGTCATACTGGTCTCAGAGGAGCAGAGCAGCGCCTTGTGTTCATGTATCTAAACTTCAACGTGTTGTGGTGGCGTCAACTTGCAGGTGCGCATGGGAGGTTTGGGGGCGTCAGTCCCCCAGTTTGTGTCTCTCTCTCTCTCTCTCTCTCTCTCTGCCATACAGCCTACTTATATTCATGGTTGAATAACGTTTCAGTGGCCCAAGGCGTAAAATGGCAAATTAGACTTTGCTAACATTTCACTTTCCTCCAAGGCGTTTACAACCAAGTGTTTAAGGTACGAGCGGCGGTCAATGTGCGCAACCTCGGTGTCTTTCCTTTCCAGTTATTTAGCTGTACAACAGTTCGTTTTGCTGATTAATACTGCAAACTGTCTGTTTATATTATATTATTTTAACGGATTTTCATCATCATAAACACACTGGTTTGTATCGCAAATAGTTTTATTGTTTTTCTTCTTATAGATGGAAATTAAAGGGGTCATGGGATGCAAAGTTCACTTTTTCATGTTGTTTGAACATTGTGTGTTGGCAGTGTATTTACACATCTACCCTATAATGACAAAAATCCATGCAGTGTTTTTTTTTAATTAATCTGTAAAAATAATATCCCCTTTTTCACATCAAGCCAGTTTCAGATGCCTGTCGATGTGGGGTCACACTGACAAAGGCCACTCCCACCATAGTTGATTGACATGAGCGTCTTACTTCAGACCCACCTTAAATCAGCTGTTGACAGATCAACGTCCATTGTTTTGATACCGGAGCAGGCATGTAAGTTAGACAAGAATATCTCCGATTGAGGTGTTGCTGGATGTAATAATGAACATAGTGGTCGTCATTTACTCCTGACATCTGAGCCGCTGAAGATGCAGTAGATTACGTTTGTTTGTGAAGGGAATGCACCTCCCGATCTACATAAATGCGTCTATGTTTGTGCAAATCATTTGTGATCCAGCTTCATCTACAGCAGAAGTGAGTATAAGGGTTTTTTAAAATGAATTTCTGCAATCACCTTTCCTAATAACGTGCTAGTTAGCAAGTTTCACGGCTAAACGCGCTAAATGCGGCTAAAGTAAATGGGCTCGTCACTCCACAGCGAGAAGAGAGGGGCGGGGCGAGCAGAGCTCATTTGCATTTAAAGGAGCAATCCCTCAGAATGGGTTGATTTTTGCAGAGCTCATTTTGACAAGGTAAAAATGGTGTTGTTTTACACAACCATTGAGAATCTTTAACCAAACTATATTATAGACTTTTCATTAAGACCCTAAGGAATAATATCAATTTGTTGAAAATGGGCATCCGATGACCCCTTTAAGTCTGGCACATTCACAAAAATAGCAGCCTATTACTTACAAGCTGCGAAATAAGGTACATATGACAGCACATATTATAGTTTAAGCATATTACACTACCAGTCAAAAGTTTTTGAACAAGAAGTCTCTTTTTCAAGCATATTTGATCTAAAGTACAGCAAAACCAGTACAATTTTAAAATATTTTTACTATTTAAAATAATTGTTTTCTATTTGAAGATGTTTTAAAATGTAATTAATTCCTGTGATTTCAAAGCTGAAATTTTAGCATGATTAATCCAGTCGCATGATCTTTCAGAAATCATTCAAAATTCTGATTTGCTGCTCAAAAAACATTTATTATTATGTTGAAAACAGCTGAGTAGATTCTTTTCAAGTTTCTTTGATGAATAGAAAGATCAGAAGAACAGCATTTAATAACAGATAAATGCTGATCTTTGGATCTTTCTGTTCATCAAAGAATACATGAAAATGAAAAAGTGTAGTGTTTTAAATAATAATAATAATAAATGTTTCTCAAACAGCAGATCAGCAGAATGATTTCTGAAGGATCATGTGACACTTAAGACGAGTAATGATGCTGAAAATTTAGAAAACAGAAAATAAAAAAGTAAAAATATTTCACAATTTGAATGCTTTTGCTGTACGCTGAATCAAATAAATGCAGGCTTGGTGAGCAGAAGAGACTTCTTTAAAAATATTCAAAATTTTACTGTTCAAAAACTTTTGACTGGTACTGTATATCCCACAATTTACATTTCCAGCGTTTGCAAGTTATATGTATGTAGTCAAATGGCTATATTATGAAAATAAATAAATTAAGAGCCTTTTAATTTTATTAGTTTTTAAAACACATTTGTCTCTGAAAATCCATGTACAACCTTTCACAGTTCATTCATACCAACTTGCATCAGTCCATAAAATAACAGAACCCTTCTTTATCTCATAACAGAATGTTACAGATTAAAATAAGTATGATAAATGTTACAAGAAAATAAATCCTATATTACAGCAAGAAATAAATATGTTTTGAAATCAGTTTGAACACTGCTGAAAATATAAGACAATGTGGCATACAGAAAACATGCTTTTTAGTCCGGGCATATTTTTTTATATATATATCAAAATAATAATAAAAAACTGCTTTTTTTTGAGAAAAAGAAAATGATGATGATGACCTATCCAGTACTCCAAAACTTATTACAACAAATGTAGGTTTACACTCAGAGTCACTATTATATGTACATTTTCATAGGCAACATTTACGGTTCACACAAACTCCTAAACAGTCGTTTAAATTGGAACTGTTGCATTTAGATCATTATTCAAATCAAAAGTTGATTAAAAACAAATCACTCAGTCAATCAGTGACTTCATTCAAAACACAGCCACATATGAAAGTCAAACTATTTTAGTTTCTACTGTGCTGTCTAAACCCTAAAAGAACAGAATAAGTCAGGTAAGGATACATTTCTAGCTTGAAAAACATTTTGCTAAGTCAAAAGCAAGTCAAATTCCTCTAGAAGAGTCAGTGAAGCAGTGCTGCTTTTTGATCATTCCAGCCCTTGCAAGTTTTGATTCATGATATTTAAACTTCAGGAATCAGTTCACCAGTGTTTTATAAGCTGGATTTATGTGCTTTTGATCTGTCGTTCTCCAAAGCTGCTCTCCAAGTTCTAAAATCCATTATGACGTGCTCAAGGAATCACACATATCTCTGACAATCCTCTCAATGGGATCTGTGAGATAGGAAGTAAAGACAAGGTCAGACACATTTGTCCAGAACGTGTAACTGACACTCATCATGCTGTAAGTCATCAGCACAGACTCACCGCTATACGATGCTGCTTTAAAAGCTGTTGGACTCTCGTCTGATCGATCACAATGGCAATGTCACCCAAAGGTTTGTCCAGATCTTCAGAATATCTCTGGACCAGAGAAAACGGCACTCCGTAACGGCCATGCTGAAAAACAGAAATAAAGAATATTAACTAGATTTAACTCACTAGACTTTTACATTTTCTGAAGAAAATGTGAGGGATTTTTATACAAGTAGCTGGTTGCTATAAGGAGTGTTTTTAGTTTGTTGTGATATTGTTGGACTTACTTAACTCTCGCTTAAAGCATAACTTTTTATTTTAAATGAAATATTGTTTGGTTTCACTAATATTTATACTTTTTTGAGGGGTTTGTCGTGGTTTTGACCATTTATTTCTATATAAAATAATATAAATAATAATCATAAATAGAAGAAAAATATTTAATACCACTTTCAATGAATACAGTGGTGGTCATTTTTGCAGACAATAAGCATGCATACTTTTTTAAAGCATTATTTTGTATTTTGAGGGGAATGGTGCTATATTAACACTTTATTCTATATTAAAAAAATAGAAATCAATCATAAATAGAAAAAAACTAAAAAGATTTTAGTATTATACAATGACTATTTTCAATGAATACAGTGGCGGTCTGTAGGCAATAAGCATATATTTAAATGAAATGATTGAAGTATATTTTGTTTTAATTATATTTATTCTTTAATATTGTATTCTGAGGTAATTTCATAGTACTAGACAATATTCACCATTTATTTTTATATAAATACTATTAATAATAGAAAAAATATTTATAGTATACTATATTATATATTATATATATATATATATATATATATATATATATATATATATATATTTATTAGGACTGCACAACTAATCGAATTTCTAATCGTGATTACACTTACAGATGGCACAATTATTTAATCGTTCAAAGGCACAATTACAAAAAAACACATTATTCTGCTTTTTACTTTTTAAGATGTGTGCGTGTGTGTGTGTACTTGTTTTGTTTTGTGTTGGATAGTAAAACCTGAAATTGATTAAAAATAGTAAATGATGTTTATCTGAAAGTGTAACGATGCAAACATGTTTCCTGTAAGGGGTAGGTTTAGGGTTAGGGTTGGGTTAGGGGATAGACAATATCGTTTGGTCAGTATAAAAACTATAGAAGTCTATGGAAAGTCCCCACAATTCACAAAAACAAACGTGTGAGTGTGTGTGTGAAAGAAAGAGAGAGACAGAGAGAGTATTTTTCCTACAGGTTATCTTAACGTTTTTTTTTTCCCTCATTGTTTTAATTTGTAATTTCTACTTTTTTATATTAAAAGAAGAAACTATATATAAAAAGTGACTTGCAGTTGCTTCAAACAATGGTATAAAGCTATTCAAAACATCATTCAGTGTGAATTTTGCTAATCGTAATTAATAATTGCAATTATAATTTCAAGGGAATAATCGACAATTATGATTTTTGTCATAATTGTGCAGCCCTAATATATATATATATATATATATATATATATATATATATATATATGAAGAGTTCAGATGCAAAACCAGCTAAAAGCCATCTTGGTCAAAAATGAGATAATGATACTGAGTGAATGCTCTTGACACATATTATACATCCATCAAATACTTTTTCTTCAAACTCGCTAAAAACCCACCCTCAGCCCAATCAGAAGTACCAGTACTCTTCATATATATATATTAGAAAATTAGATTTTTTTCCAGACATAAGTATATACTTTTATTAGGTTTTGCATATATTTATGACAGACACAAAGACTAGTTTAATTGTGGATTATCTGCAGATTCTATTCCCCTCTAAATTTTTCCCATTTATTTTTATGTGAAGTGAGACTATTTTTTAAGATCATTCAGTCTAATTTTTCAGTGTAAATGCCTGAAATCCACCACAGCTTTAACAGCGTCCAGAAAGTCAATATCTTTAAAATAAACAATAAATGAAGTCAGAAAAAACATACCTTGTCAGAATATGGCTCTTCTGTGAGGTCAATGCCATCAGAGCTTAACTTTTCCTCCACTAACGTCTCCAGATTGGCCGTTTTCCCTGAATGAACTTTCTTTGTAGGTCTGTAAATAAGTGACTTTGAGATCCTGGGAACCTCCGGGCCGGTGTTTGACTTCGATGTGCTTGTACAAACCTCCTTTCTCTCAATTCCAGCGTCCCTGATCTTCAATAACGGTGGTGGAAGAGGTTTCGGAGGAACTGGTGGTTTCATGCGCTGTGCGCTTGGAAGATGATCATCATCTTCTGGCACCTGATCATACTCCACCACTGAAACACTTGAACATGGCTGAGCTCTGTTTCCAATCTCTTCTGACTCGTCAGATGTAAGAAGATTCTCCTGACCTTGACTTGGACTCTCCTCAATACTTTCAGACACTATTTCAGGAGCAGGCCTGATGTTTTCTAAGGGCTGCTGCATTCCTTCAGGACTTTGATGCAGACGAAGTTCCTCTACTGAGAAGTAAAGTTTCCTAAGCTCTGTTTGAGTCGACGGGTGATCCAGAGCGCCGCAACTACGACTCAGGAATCTTCCTCTGAACATGCAGTGGTTTCTTCTCAGATGAAGACTCTTGATGGAGTCGATCTGCAGTGGAAGTGGAGCGTCCTGTCTGGTTTGTGGGTTCAACCTGCTGGAATGGCAGAGGGGTGGGATGGGAAACTCAGGGGAGGAGAGATGGCTGGACTCAAAGCCTGATGAGGACCTGCTTAAATGAGACGTCTTTTTGCCTTTGCCTATAAGAAGATTCATGTAAAGAATATGTGACTCAAAAAGACAACAACACACAGGCAAAAATACGAGTTATATGAAAATGGAACGAAACAAGATTTTTTTTTTTTTTAAACCATACACTACTATTCTAAAGTTTGGTATCTGAATTTTAAAAAACGAAATGAACACTTTTATTCAGCAAGGACGCATTGGTCAAAAGTAATAGTAAATGCATTTGTAATGTTACAAAAGATTTTTATTTTAAATAAATGTTCTTTTGAACATTCTATTCATTAAAGAATCCTGAAAAATAAAATGTATCATGATTTCCACAGGAATATGAAGCAGCACAACTGTTTTCAACATTTGTAATAATCAGAAATGTTTGCTGAGCAGCAAATCAGCATATTAGAATGATTTCTGAAAGATCATGTGACACTAAATACTGGAGTATAGATGCTGAAAATTCAGCTTTCCATTAACAAAATAAATTACAATTTAAAATATATTCAAGTGGAAAACAGCTTTTTTAAATTGCAATAATATTTCACAATTCTACTGATTTTACTGTATTTTAGATCAAATAAATGCAGCCTTGGTGAGCAGAATAGACATTTTAAAAAAGCTGAAAACTGTTTAACAGCTTAATAATTTAGAATAGAAATCTTTTGTGACATTATAAATGTCTTTACTGCCATTTTTGATGAATTGAATGTGTCCTTGCTGATTTAAAGTATTAATTTCTTAAAAAAAAAACATCTGACTGACCCCAAACTTTTGGACGGTAGTTACTTAAGACATAGACTTGTGGAAAGTTCTGCATGCAAAGAGATGAAATATATAGTTTAAGAGAGAGTAGAATGTTCTGGATGGAAATGGACAGGAGCAGACAGGAATAAGCAGGCGTTTCAGATGATCATAGAGCGTTTTATTCCATAGCTTCTGTATTGACAATGACTGACATCTCTCCTTCGGTCAGTGACACAGACAGAGCTCAATCGCCGCTTTCGCTCAGATCCACGTACATGAAATTTTTAGCCACAGTTGCAAAGAACATGTAAGACATTTGTGAATGAATCTCACAAAACCTGTCAAGAACATTTCTGGGTCACATATAAAACAAACACTCTTTTTAGGTCAGTTATGCACTTTTTGCATTGTGATATGTTGGGAATTAAACACAGTCTCCCTTCAAACAGTTTAAATCTCAAAAATCTCAATATTACTGTAATGCAAAAAAGTAATTATATAATTTATTAATAATTTTAATACAAGAAATAAATTAATAATAATGTATATTAATTAATATGAGTAAAATTATTTTTAATTTAATTAAATTCATATTATTTATTCTAAAATTAATATTAACACATATCCAGGTCATATATAATCCCAAAATCAGAAGTTATATTTTGTACACTATTTTTAGGACCATTATGAAATTTTTGAATTGTGAGATTGTCAGGATTAATTTCATATTCATTTTTTTAATGTAAAATATTATTAATAAAATTAGTATTAATGTATTAAGTTATTAATAAATGTTTTTCTGCCTTTATATCTAATTTAAAAAAAATAGTATTAGTAATAACAAGCATTTAAAAAAACAGGAATTTCACAAAAACTCAAAACTAAAACATCTGGATGCATTACTGTAATTAGAGTTTGCATTTGCATGTACATTTGCAGGTAAATTTGAGGGGAAAATGTGTTTAATAGATATAAAAAGTAAAAAAAAACAAAAAACAAAAAACAAAAACTAAAACAAAAACAAAAACAAACAAACAAAAAAAAAAAATTTAATTAACTTAAAAGAGGCTTTTTCTTTAAACAATTATTTTTGTATTTTTTAAAAATAGATTTTGGGGTGAAATGCGTCCTGGACATGTTTTCATGAGATTCAATCTATGAATTTCTCGACATTTTGATGTTATCGCAGCTCTGATTTTATCTTTTGTCTCTACCTGTGGAGCAAAATGTATAATTTTGTTTTGTACTGTAAATATATCTACTTTAGTCTCATATGTTTGCATATCACAAATGATTTTAGGCACATCTAAAGATATTGTGCAACAATGTATCATTTTACTAGAAAAATATACACACACAAACAGCAACGTCTCGCAAGCACAAGCAAAGAAATAATGACATGGTCAACT
The DNA here is from genome assembly GCF_022985175.1 of Labeo rohita. Taxonomy (NCBI): domain Eukaryota; kingdom Metazoa; phylum Chordata; class Actinopteri; order Cypriniformes; family Cyprinidae; genus Labeo; species Labeo rohita. The sequence goes on from NC_066885.1 coordinate 4,392,902, forward strand.
CTTCACAAGGGCTCTTCACATTCACATGAGCATGTTATGACTAGAATTATTCTGTTCGTCTAAACCAAAGCAAATGAACATTTATGTGATCAGATTTTCAAGCTGTAACAGTGAATAATATTGATTCAGAACTTCGCCACTCTTTTGGTTCAACACAAATTCAGCAAGCGCAAAAAAACGTCACGCGACACGGTGGAAACGCAGTTCTCGAATGGAAATGGACTGAAGTGAAATCTCAACGCAAAGTCACTGATGCCGTGCTGTCGGAAATATGGATGAGAGATGCCGTGGTCCGCTGAATGCTGGGAATGAAAGCAGATGAGTCCCAGCGGAGGCACGTGTGCTCCTCACAGCAGAGAGAGGAATGAAAGCAGAGGACAGACATCAGCCGCTCTGACTGGATTCATGCAGAGATCACAGACAGGAGGAAGAAGAGGGCTGGAGAGTCACAGACGAGGAAGGCTGTCATTACCGTTCTCCAGGTTCTCGTTGCTCTCGTAGCAGCCTGAGTCGCGAGGAGAGTCTGCTGGCGGGACGCCGCTTTCCGACAGAAGCCTCTCTTGGGAGTCTCCGGACGATCCCTCGCGCTCCGGGTCACTGTTACCTGCAGATGAAAACACATCTTTGACTCAGATTTGATCTGAATTCTTTACTAAAAGATATAAAATCAGAAATCTCAAATGAGGTCATAATTTGTTTTTTAATTCAGAATTATTTCTGAACATATGCTGAAGACACAATAACTGTAGGAGCAATTCACACCTTTTTCAGTTCGCATTTAAAGGGTTACTCTACCCCAAAATGAAAATTTTGTCATTAATCACTGATACGGAGGAGACGAATTGCTGAATAAAACTGTTGTTTTTCTTTGTGTACAAAAAGTATTCTCGTCGCTTCATAAAATTCAGATTGAACCACTGATGGCAGATGGACTATTCTGACGACCTCTTTCATACTTTTCTGGGTATTGACAGTGGTATTTACCTGGCAGTCACTGGGACAGCCACAAACCTCCCGGGTTTCTTCCAAAATATCTTAAATTATGTTAGGAAGACAAGCGAAGCTTTTACGGGTTTAAAGGAGAAGTCCACTTCCAAAACAAAGATTCACATGTAATGTACTTGCCCCTTTGTCATCCAAGATGTTCATGTCTTTCTTTCTTCAGTCGTAAAGAAATTAAGTTTTTTGAGGAAAACATTTCAGCATTTTTCTCCTTATAATGGACTGATATGGTGCCCCGAGTTTGAATTTCCAAAATGCAGTTTAAATGCGGCTTCAAACGATCCCAAACGCAGTTGTAAATGATTCCAGCAAAGAAAGAAGGGTCTTATCTAGCGTAACGATCGGGTATTTTCATAAAAAAATACAGTTTAAATACTTTTTAATCTCAAACGCTCCTCATGTCTTTCTCTCCCTGAACTGTGCATTCTGACAGTTAGGGAATGTCGAAAAACTCTAATCGTATTTTCTCCCTCAACTTCAAAAATCTTTTCAAAATCATCCTGCATCGCTGCAGAAGTACCGACCCAGTCTTTGCAAAGTGAACATGCAAAGATGATCAAACACCCTTAACAAAAAAAGGTAAAACAGTGATATAGGACGATTCTGAAGTTGAGGGAGAACATGAGATGGGAGTTTTTCGACATACCCTAACTGTCATGAACCGGAACACAAACAGTACAGCGTGGTTGACAAGGATGACTTGGATGACAAGGGGGTGATATTATATGTATGTATATATTATATGTGAATCTTTGTTTTGGAAATAGACTTCTCCTTTAAAAGTGATCATGAGCATTGTAATGTTTAAAGCAGCACTGAAAAGGGGCGGGGCTACATAAGGTTAACGTCAGTGGGGCTGTAGTGTTAATTTTGATTAAAAATATATGTGCTTATTTCACGTACCTCTTTAGGAATACTGCTATTTTCAAGGATTTTCCAGGACTTAAATTTCAAAAAGTCTAATTTAAATATTTCAAGCACTTTAGGCACCTTGTACGAACACTGCATTCTCAAAACATGGCCTGTTTATCAGTACGAACAGTAATCTATCTGTCAGTATGTGTGTGTTTGTGTCTCTCACTGTCACACTCCTGCAGCAGCTCGACGGCAGTGAGCAGCACGGCTCTGTGTTGAGGATCTCTGATGTTCAGCTCGTCCAGATCTTCCTCCTCCAACAGTTTAAACGTGTCCAGATCCTCATAACCGTTAAACAGGAACGTGGGCATGTGCTCCTGTAATCCCACGAACCAGGATTATTATCATTATCAACGGAAACTAAAACTCATTTTTGTTAATTAAAATTAAGCTAAAATACAATAAAATAGGCCAGATATAATATAAAGGTGTCATAATATAAAGGAGAATTTTGCAATTAATTGAACAGAGCACTATTGCGTTACTTTGAGATTGACGCGCTCCAGAAGCTCCTCTACAGAGGTCGGTTTAGGAGGGCGACTTTTCCTCCTTTTCTTTACGCTGCGTTTTGGTTTCTCCTCTTCCTCGTTTAGCACGTCCACGTAGATGAACTTGAACGTTCCCACTTTGTTACTGAGCAGCCCCATCCACGTGCCCATGGGCGGCTTACTGATGATGTCGATCATGTCTCCTTTCTGTAAGAGCAAACACACGCTACAGATGCAGGGCAATGGAAGCTGACGGTCAGTTTATTTCTGAGAGACCAGGCATCTGACCTTAAGTTTGAGGGAGTCGGTGTCATACGGGCTCGGGGTGAAGTCTGTGTGAACCAGAGCTCGGCCACAGAAAGGTCCTCTGTACGGTAGCTCGTCTTCATCGCCGTCCTCTGATTTCACACTCTCACGGTTACTGGTGGACGAGTCTGTGGTGCTGACTGTCTGACCGCCTGCCAAAACAACTCCTGCTTTAAAACCAGTATGACCAACCTTAAATACCATGGTATATGCATATGCAACTATTACAAAAGGTTCAAACGCTCACTGATGCTCCAGAAGAACACACAATACATTAAGAGCCGGGGGGTGAAAACTTTTTGAATTTGAAGACTGGGGTCAATTTAACTTATTTTGTCTTCTGGGAAACATGTTAGTATCTTTTGTAGCTTATGAAGGGCAGTACTAAATGAAAAAAATATAATATTTAGGCAAAATAGGAAAGTGTACACATCTTCATTCTGTTCAAAAGTTTTTACCCCTGGCTCTTAATGCATGGTTTTTCCTTCTGAAGCATCAGTGATTGTTTGAACCTTCTGTAATAGTTGCATATGAGTCCCTCAGTTGTCCTTGTTGGATCTCAAAATCCAATACTAAATAAAACATTAACATGCATTTTGTATGATCCCTATTCTTGTCAAATTCACAGTCAAACATTTTTGAATAATGATGCTGAACTATAAAACTGTATATCTGAGCAGTGTCCAAGATAACAATTTTGATTTCTTCTCAGAAGTTAAATAATTTCAAATCAAGAAGCAATATTTTATGTGCATTTATTTGATAAGCAGCTGTTTAATTATTAAAATAATACCTAGTCAGCAAGTCATTATTACAAATTCAAATAATATCACGCTAAAAGGTTTATGTTGCAGTATTGACCAGCAGGACATATATTACCTATTATTCTATTCTATTCTATTCTGTTGTTTTAGAATTGTTTATATGCTAGTATAGTATTTAAGATTTGAAAAAGCTTTTACATTTCAGTTTTCATTTTTAATTTTATAATAAATTTGAGCAATTTTGTTGTGTTTTCTTCATTTTTATTATTATTATTATTTTAATTTAACATGCATTTAATTTTTTTTAAAATACGATACGTATATGATCTATTATTCTATTCCATTCCATTCCATTCTATTCTATTCTATTCTATATTTTCTGTGGTTTTAGAATTGTTTATATGCTAGTATAGTATTTAAGCATATAAATTTAAAAAAATCTTTTATTTTCAGTTTTCATTTTAATTTTATAATAAATTATAGTAATTTAGTCGTGTTTATCTTTTTTATTATTTTTTTTTTAAATTAACATGCATTTAGTTTTTAAATATGACCAGCATAACGTATGTTATCTATTATTCTATTCTATTCTTTCTGTTGTTTTAGAATTGTTTATGTATTATAGTATTTAAGATTAAAAAAAAATCTTTTAATTTCAGTTTTCATTTTATTTTTTATAATAAAATTTAGTAATGTTGCTGTGTTTTCATCATTTTTTAATTAATTTTTTATTTAACATGCATTTCATTTTTATATTATCTATTATTCTATTCTATATTTTCTGTTGTTTTAGAATTGTTTATATGCTAGTATAGTATATACGATTTAAAAAAAGCTTTTACATTTCAGTTTTCATTTTAATTTTGTAATACATTTTTGTAATTTAGTTGTGTTTTTATCATTTTTATGAGTTTTTTTTATTTTATTTAACATGCAACATTTCTATTTATTTATTTATATTTTTTACAAAAATTATTTGTAATAGTTTTAGTTAACAATAACAATAATTTATTGTACATAATATTCATTATTTTTTAAAATTAATCTTATGTGCTTGAATTTTTTTTCTTCGTTTTAGTCATTTTAATTTATTTTATTTTCATATTTTATTTTTGTTTCATTATAAAAATTATTTTTAATAGTTTTCAGTCAACTATAACAAAACTGCATTTTAATGGAAACATAATTGGGCCATTAAATTTTTTTCATGTAATGATCATGGCTTTATATTTAGCTTTTACATTATATAATTTACATTATTTTAAATGGCTTTTACAAGGTTTTATCAGGTCATATTACTGTTTATTTTATTACATTTTGTCTGACAATTTCACAGATGTGCCTTTCATAATTATGTCGAAGGAAATAAACTCACTCATGGAGCTCTGTCCGCTGAGGGAACTCCTCAGACTCTCCACTGATCCTCCGGCCTTGAGTTTGGGTTTCTCCAGAGAGTCTGTGTCTGTGTGAGGAGAATGTGGGCTGCTGGGAGCTCGACTTGGGCTTGACTGAAAGTCAAAGACATTAAGAACATTCTGAAATCAATTCAGCTGCCAACAGAGGGCGCCAGATACTTACAAATGAAGCTGTATTGTAGGAAGGTACATTCTACAGGTGTTGACTAGTATTATATGGCTAATATGCAATTTGGTTTCACCATAAGTGGTATTTGCCAAGTCAAGGATCACTATATTGGAGTCAGACATGTGAAAAACCTAAAAAGCAACTTTTGAGCAAGCAACCAAAAATGGAGTCAACAACTCTTTAACTTAGGCTAAAAGGCAACCACTTCTTGGAATTAGCAATGCACAAAAATTCTTGTCTTTGCAAGCCCAAACTGTGTTCTGCTTGGACAAAAAGGACAGATTCGCTATAGGAATTGCTAAAATCAACAGTCTTTCCAGTGTCTTGCATTATGAATTAATCTTTATCAAACAATCACCTGCTCCGATGGAGAGGAATTATATTTCTTGGATATGCGTTTCCTCATGGTCTCTTTAACAGATTTCACTTTCTTCCCAAGAGAGATACGGGAAGGTGTTGGAGATCTGGATGCGTCTCTTATGTTGATATCGCCGTTTTCATTCTGGAAGAGAGACGTGACATTATGCTGAATGGATTCGGAACAGATTTATTGAATTCATTTGCACTTTTACAATGTGTCCTTACTGTGGGGTCACAGCTGCTGTTGCTCATGTACACAGACCGACTTGTGAGATCAAATCCTCCAAAACTGCAGGTCCTCTGTGACACAAGCAACAGTTAGTAAAGCACATTCTGGATCAAGCTATATCTTTACATTGAAATCTTGACATACAACTTACATTTTCAGTTTTGGAGCTAGATGTGTTACCCTAGGACATGCAAAATAAGAAATAAATAAAATAAAATAAAATAACACAAATGTAAACATATTAAACAAATACACAAAAATAAAGCCTAAATAAATAAATAAATAAATAAAATAAAATCCAACAAAAATCTAAAAAAAAAATCTAGAAGTCTAAAAATCTAAAATCTAACAAAATTAAATATATGTAATAAAAATATAAAATAAAATATATGTACAAAAATACAAAATAAATATAAATAAAAAACAACAAAATCTAAAATAAAATACAAAAAATAACTAAATCTAAAATAAGCAATACAATATAAAATAAATAAAAATAAAGTAAACACAAAAACAACAAAAATATAAAATCAAATATGAAAATATAAAATAAAATAAAAATAAATACAAAATAAATATAAATAAAATAAAAAAACAGCATAAAATATAAAATATATTTATATATAAAATAAAAAAATATATCAAATAAATTAAAATAACAATATCAACTAAAATATAATATCAGATATAAAAGATATAAAACAAATAATACAATTAACATAACAAACAAAATAACAAAAATAAAATAATAAAATGAAACAAAAAATATGACATGAAAAGATAAAATATAAAAATAAAATATATAAAATAACATGCAAAAAAAAAACGAAAAACAAAAACAAAAAACATTTGCAATATAAATCTTAAATAAAAAAACAACACAAAAATAAAGTAAAATAAAATAAAATAAAATTTTACTCACTCCATGGTAATTAGAGGGGTTCAGTGCTCGTCTCATCTCCCCATCCGTCACGGAGCGGGACAACCTGGGCTCGACCTCACCGTCTGCCTCCGAGAAGGAGGATCCGCTACCTGCGTCCAGCCCAGAAACTGCTCCGCCGGGTCCCGTCGTGGGCTCCAGTCCCTGACTGCTGCTGGACTTACTGAAGGCCTTGAAGAGCTTATGGCTGCTGTAGGTGTCTAAGCTGCTGGAGGAGGGAGATGTCGTCAGACTGTCCGAGTCTCTGTCCAGTGACAGCTGTTCATGAAGCACGGAGCTCAGACCGTCACCCTGGGACACGGCGAGACGTTTGTGCACCCCAGAGTAGAGAGAGATGCCATCCTCGCCCAACGGGAGCACCTCAGGGCTCAAAGGGTCTGGATGGGAAAACATGAAAACTAAGTTGATCCTATTTACTCTTAACACACATCCATGGTCTCAAGGTGAATGATTCATCAGTGCAAATGCTACTGTTAATTTATGATCAAATAAATTAATGTTTGGTTTTGTAATCCATTATATGAAGGTGTAGGTTTATGAAATGCATTAATCGCTCACCTTTTGAGTTTTGTTTTTTGGCCTCATCTATTTTGATAAGCTTCTTTCTCACACGTCGAGTTGAATTGACAAGTTTATGAAGTCGACGAAAGGTGATGGACTCTTCCAGCTCATCTTCTGACTGTTCTCTTGACTGTATGGGATCAGACACAGAAACTGGTTAGGGTACTACTGATATACACACATAATAAAATAAAATATTACCAAAATAAAACAAATATAGAAAAAAAAAAAGCAAAACAATACAAATTAGACAAATACAAAATATATCAAAACCATAAATAATCATAAAAAAGTAAAAAAAAAAAAAAAAAAAAAAAAAAAAAACTGGTTAGGGCATAGCTTACTACTGATAAACACAAACAAAGTAAAAAATGAAAAAAAAATATAATAAAACAAATTATAAAATTAAATAAAAAATATAAAATAGACAGATACAAAATAAACAAAAAACATAAAATAATCATAAAAAGTAAAATAAAATATTTAAAAAAATGACTGAAAACAACAAAATAAAATAAAAAAAAAGAAATAAAATATTAACAAAATAAAATAAACATGCAGTTAAATAAAAATAGAACATAGACAAATACAAAATATAAATACAATAATCATAAAAAGTAAAAAAAAAAATACTGAAAACAACAAAATAAAATAAAAAACATAATAGAAGAAAAGAAAAGAAAAGAAAAGAAAAGAAAAGAAAAGAAAAGAAAAGAAAAGAAAAGGAAAGAAAAAAATGGTTTGGGCATAGCTTACTACTGATAAACACAAAGTAAATAAAATAAAAATAAAACATAAAATATAAAACCATAAAATAATCCTAAATAAAAGTCAAATAAAATAAGAATATAAAAAAAGTACAAAATATACAAATACAAAATATTAAACCATAAAATAATCATAAAGGAGTAAAATAAAAAAAAAAAAAATATTAAACATGACTGAAAAAAAATATTAAAAAAAAATATGAAATGAAATAAAATAAATAAAAATTGGTTAGGGCATAGCTTATTACTGATAAACACACACAAAGCAAAAAAAAATTACAAATAAAATATAAAATATAAAACCATAAAATAATCATAAAAAAGTACAATAAAATAAAAATATTAAAAAATGACTGAAAAAAAAAACAAAACAAAAAATAAAACTGGTTAGAGCATAGCTTACTACTCATAACACTCAAACAAAGTATTTTAGTAAATTAGTAAAGTATTAAACAAAGTATTAAAATAAATTAATAAATAAAATATAAAATAAAAAACAAACTAATCATAAAAAAGTAAAATAAAAAATTAAAATAAAATAAAAAAAATATTAGAATTAACAAAATAAATAAAATGAAATAAAATAAACAGGTTAGTACACACCTTACTACTGATCAACACAGGAAAAAAACAATATAAAATATTAAATAAAATGATAAAATAACACATAAAAAAAACCAAAAATAAATATAGAATTAAATAATAATATAAAACAAAAACTCACATTCAAATTCAAAGAACTAAAGAAAAGAAAAGAAAAGAAAAGAAAGGAAAGGAAAAGAAAAAAAAGAAAAAAAGAAAAGAGAGGTTTACCATATACAAGGTGAAAGGTTAATGCAGAGGCTTTACATGTAATGGAAAAAGTATTTTGACTCATTACTGAGTCACACATTCTTTCAGTGGTCTAAAGCATATGGTAAACCAAAAATCCCCTGTATGCAAACTATACAAATAGATGACATGTGAACTGAATAGAGAGGTTGCAAGTATCTCAGACTCTCAAACTCATGAACTTCAACATGTAACTCGTCCTGCATTTGTGCTCCAGACATGACCGATTCCTCAGATCATGCGTGTCGTGGAGCAGAGCTGTGCTGTTACCTTATTAAGCGATCAAACGCACCATTTTCACCCACTAGACCATAAAGAAAGCCCACAGACCAGAATATCACAGAGACACGAGGGTTCAGGACTCATTTCTGGCTTATTTTCAGCAGGTGGAGAAGCCTGTATTTCTCAGAATCATCTGTTTTAGCGGCAGACAGCTGTGGGCTCAGAAACCACACGCAGAAGAGACACATCTCAACTATAATTACCCCATCATTTACTGTTCATACTTATAATGCAGAATAGCACGTGTCTGACAGCAGGTGCTAAACATGTGCGGCTCTCGCCACACTTTGGACCCATAAAACAGCACAAGACCTGAAATAAACCCGCTGAAATGTCAAATACAGTCAGCGCGAGACTATTAGAGTCTGAGCGTCTGCTATAAACTGCTCTTGTGTGCGAGTCTTCGAACTAAACTATTTCAGCGGGTGGGATGTTACGCAACTGGCATCTGCAAAATTCAAGCAGAGAAAGTCAAACTATTGTCATCGATGAAAACACTATAATAACTGCTGTTGGGAAACTCAGATGTCTCCGCATGTTGAATTCCTCACATAAAAGCTTTTATTCAGCAAGGATGCATTAAATTGATCAAAAGTGACAGCAAAAACATTCATAATGTCACAAATGTTTTCTATTTCAAATAAATGCTGTGCTTTTGAACTTTCTATACATCAAAGAATCATGAAAACAAACTAGTTCCATAAAATATGAAGTAGCACTGGTGATTTTCAGCAGCAAATCAGCATATTAGAATGATTTCTGAAGGATCATGTGACACTGAAAACTGCAGTAATGATGCTGAAAATTCAGCTATTCATTACAGAAATAAATTACGTTTTAAAATATATTCAAATAGAAATAAGTTATTTTAAATCCAAATAATATTTTACAATTGTACTATTTTTACTGTATTTTTGACCAAATAAATGCAGCCTTGGTGAACATTAAGAGACTTTTTTCAAAAACGATTAAATTCTTGCCAACCGTAAAAATGTAATGATAATACTGATGCTTGTCTTTGCAAACACAATAACTAAACTGCAAAATCCCAAAATATATCTGTAGCATGCAACAGATGTATAAACAGTAGGTCTGTCCAGTGGAATTGGTGGAATGGACCCTGCATCTGAGTGCCTTAATAAAATAAAATATAAACCATAAAATAATCCTAAAAAAGTAAAATGAAACAACAAAAATATAAATACTGAGTAAAAATAAAATAAAATAAAATAAAATAAAATAAAATAAAATAAAATATAAAGCCATAAAATAATCAAAATAATAAAAAGTAAAATGAAATAGCAAAAATATTAAAATTGAATGAAAAAAATAAAATAAAATAAAATAAAATAAAAAAACTGGTTAGAGCATAGTTTACTACTGATAAACACACAAAAAATAACATATACAAATAAAAATGAAATAAAATATAAAACCATAAAATAATCAAAATAATAAAAAGTAAAATGAAATGGCAAAAATATAAATATTGAGTAAAAATAAAATAAAATGAAATAAAATATAAAACCATAAAATAATCAAAATAATAAAAAGTAAAATTAAATGGCAAAAATAAACAAAACAAAAAACACTCACACATACGGATACACATAAAAGTAAAATAACAAAACGATATATAAAAATATAAATATTTTATAAAAATCTAAAATAAATATATAAAATGATAAAATAATCATAAAAAGTAAAACAGAACAACAGAAATAATAAAACAACAAAAATAATAAAATAAAATAAAATAAAATAAAAACCGGTTAGAGTATAGCTTACTGCTGATAAACACACACACACACACACACACACACACACACAAAATAAAATGAAATGTAAAACCATAAAATAATCATAAAAAAGTAAAATAAAAATAACAAAAATATAAAAATTGACTAAAAAAAAACTAAATAAAATTAAATAAAATTAAAACTGATGCTTGCCTTTGCAAACACAATAACTGAACTGCAAAACCCCAAAATTATTTTTTAGCATGCAGCAGATGTATAAACAGCAGCTCTGTCCAGTGGAATTGGTGGAATGGATCCTGCATCCGAGTGCCTTAATCGCACAATCCCTGCACAAAAGAGCTGCGGGCCGCTGAAGAGAGCGCAGCCCTGCATTCAACTGGCCAAAAATGCACAATGGGGGGTTACAGCATTGAGGGGATGAATAGGACCCCGCCTGGAGGCCCAGAGGGGCCGTGGATCACATCTAGGACATGACGGGGGGATGGAGAGGCGACAAATCCCGCGGGTAGCGGGTGAAACCCCTGCTGGGAGTGACTGTAGACAGAACATCCGCCAATAAACAAGTTCATCACAACAAACCCGGCTAATGGATGTTCACGCCTTACACTTCACAGATCGTTAAGTGCTGCAGGAGGATGTGGGTGGCTTTGGGAGGAAAGATAGATTTTTGCGAGAAGTTGTCATTAACAAACACAGAAAGTGACTGGGAAACTTACGTTACAGTAGGAGGATTCGGTCATGGATGGGCTGGGAGTGTCGGTCCAGTCGGTCGTGTCCACGCTGTTGGATTGCTTGCTCTGCGTTTCGTATTCCTTCAGCTGAGGGATTGAAAAAATCATGTTAAAATTTTACTTCTAATTCACTACATTCCAATGCACAATATCATACTTTTTACTTTGTGAACAAGCTGATTCTTTCCAAAGAACCTGTTGAATCAGTTCACAAGTGAATCATTCAGTGAGATTTGTGAATCAGGTTGCAACTGTTCTTGTGTTAAAGAACTCATTGATTCAATGATCTGGCCCAAATGAGCCAAGAACTGGTATATCGTACATGAGGAAACTTTTACTTCTACTTATTTCATTTTAAAGCATAAAATTGTACGTTTTACTCCACTACATTTCATAAAAACATGTCATTCCTCGTTGTTTTGAACTGAGGAAATCACCGTCCACTTTCTGATTTGTGAACAAGCTGTTTTTTTCCACTGAACCTGTTGAATCGGTTCACAAGTGAATCATTCAGTGTGATTTGTGAATCTGACTGATCCGATTGCAGCTGTTCTTGAGTCAACAGCTCACTTATTCAGTGATGCAGTCAAAATGAACCAAGAAGTAAGATATTGCATTTTTGGAAACTTTTACTTCACTACATTTCAAAGCATAATATTGTACTTTTTACTTTACTAAATTTTATAAAAACATGTCGTTCCTCGTTGTTTTGAACTGAAGAAATCACCACCCACTTTGAAGCGGGATAGCAATGTCTGATTTGTGAACAAGCTGATTCTTTCCATTGAACCTGTTGAATCTGTTCACAAATTGAACTGAACAATTCATTTGTGAATCGGACTGATCAACAACTCACTGATTCAATGATCCAGTCAAAACAGGAATCAGGATATTGTCCGAGACTGAAAGCGCATGTGATTGATGACGCAAAAACTATGTCTCAAATGCAGAATTTTAGTATTATCTGTTGTAAATGAAAATCATATTTAGGTCACTAAGGTTAGTTAATTAAGGTTAGGTTAATTGTGAAGTAAATCTGCTGTAAAAGCCTGAGCTGCCTAAATCCATTTAGATGCATAAATGTGGACATTTTAGGTTGGTGATTTTAGGCAGTTTCAAATGACATAAAACTCGTATGTTTGCAATTTTGTTTTCCTTAATTTTTTAAATAATATATGGTATACACTACCAGTCAAAAGTCTACTCTGCTCAACAAGCCTGGAATAAAGGAATAAATTACATTTTAAAATATATTCAAATAGAAAACAGTTATTTTAAAATATCTAAATAAATACAAAACCAGTAAAATTTTAAAATATTTTTACTATTTAAAATAACTGTTTTTTATTTGAATATATTTTAAAATGTAATTTATTCCTGTGTTTTCAAAGCTGAATTTTTACTCGTCACATGATCCTCCAGAAATCATTCTAATATTCTGATTTGCTGCTCAAAAACATTTATTATTATTATGTTGAAAACAGCTTAGTAGAATTTTTTCAGGGTTATTTGATAAATAGAAAGTTCAGAAGAACAGCATTGATCTGAAATAGAAATCTTTTGTAACATGTCCTCATCATCACTTTTGCTCAATTTAAAGCATCCTTGCTAAATAAAATTATTAATTTTTATAATATCCTTTTCTATTTTCATTCTTTTGAACAGTAAAATATAACGGAGATTATTCTATTCATCAAAGAATCCTAAAAAATGTACTCAACTGTTTTAAATATTGATAATAATAATAATAATAAAAATGTTTTTTGAACAGCAAATCAGCATATTAGAATGATTTCTGAAGGATCATGTGACACTGAAGACTGGAGTAATGATGCTGAAAATTTAGATTTGATCACAAGAATAAATTACATTTTAAAATATATTCAAACAGAAAACAGCCATAATAAATAGTAAAAATATTTCACAATATTACTGCTTTTGTTGTATTTTGGATCAAATAAATGCAGACTTGGTGAGCAGAAGTACTTGATATTTTAGTAGTAGTATAGTATATAATAGGTTTTGCTATTTAAACAAAGTTTGCTTATACATTTGCTTACATGTATGCAAATCAATACATATTTAAATTCTGCTCTAATATTTCTTATTAGTGCTGACTAATGGCTAGCCTGACTAATGCTAGGTAGAATAAGTTCAAATGATTAAAACGTTTAACGATCAGTACTTTTTACTTTTAATAATCAAGAATGTTTGTACTTTTACTCAAGTAAAATTGAAACTGAGTACTTATATTAGAGTAATATTTTATTAGGATATTTGTACTTTCAATCAACTAATTGATTTGTGGACTTGGTGCTCCAATGCCCATCTTGGAAATGCATCACATTAAGGAAGTAAAATAGGTTGTGAACTGTTTCATACCCGAGCCAGAGCTTCCTCCACCGTGATCATCTTCTCCTTCACCATCATCATCAGCTGGATGCGTTCTTCATCACTCATTGTGATCTCACTGGCCACGAAGCCCAGATCCTCTCCTGTGAACCGGAGGTCAAAGGTCATGCATATAATTTAAAGCAATATTTTATTAAGATCGAATGGAATTGCCATTGGAAGTGGGTGAAGAACCTTTCGGTGGCGCTCGAATGCTCCCTTTCTGTGCCTTGCGGAAGTTTTGCCAGAACGATTTGTTTTTCTTTCGGTCCCATTTTCCTGCTGTTAGAAACAAAGCATTAAACTCAAAGAATGTTTGAAGAATTTCTTAAGATATATAGAGTCAAAACTTTGGAAACTCACAGGAATAAATTACATTTTAAGATATATTCAAATAGAAAACAAGCTATTTTAAATTGTAATAATATTTCACAATTTAACTGATTATACTGTATTTTTGATCAATTAATGCAGACTTGGTGAACAAAAGAGAATTATTTTAAAAACATAAAAAAAGATTGTAAACTTCTGAACAGTAATGTAATTGAACAACAATCATTTGAACTAGATACTGAAGGAAAAACAATATTAATAGTGTTTTAAATCACCTTCAAGTTGTTGATATGGACAACAGTTATAAATAATAAAGAATAGAGTCAGTGTCACATCTTTGGACCAATGAATCACCATGACTTATGTAACTGTATAGGGTATTTACAAAAAAAACACTGTTTATTTAATAGCGTTACAAAATTGTATAGTCACAAATTTGCCTTGAAATTACAAATTTAAAATTCCCTTATACTCCTACTGACTGAACCCTGATTTTACTAGTTTTTATACAACAATAATATGAACACAAAATACAGTACTAACCGGATCCATCTTCAGAGCTGGACTTGTTCATTGATTGCCTGCAAGCAAAAGTTCAAACATCAATAAACTCCAGCAAAAGTGTCTCAATCAAAACATCATCACACCGTGTCTCATCTCACCTGCTCTCCCACATTATTTTCTTCATTTTCAGCACCTATCCATTGATTTCTAGTGATGTTTCTCTGTCCTAACTGGTGTCCATGCTGCCTGCAGGGCAGTGGATTAGACTGAGCTGTCTGTCAGAGCGCATAAAGACACATGCTGCTGTCGGCCGCCACACCACACCTCACTGCAACAATGGAGGCTTTTTCACGCACCAGAGGGGTTTTACAGCAACAGAGTGCTCACATGGCTTGTGAATTCCTCTCCCTCTCTCTTTATTTGTCTTTCTCTCAGCTGACGAGTGCTGCTGATGTTAGCACGTACCTGAGCTCTCTGATGCAATGCAAACATTTAGCCTTGTGAGGGCAGATATAATTCAATATAGAACGAGTACAGAATACTTAGGTAAGGTTAAGGATTAGTAAGACTTTTGTTTTTATG
Organism: Labeo rohita; assembly: GCF_022985175.1. Taxonomy (NCBI): domain Eukaryota; kingdom Metazoa; phylum Chordata; class Actinopteri; order Cypriniformes; family Cyprinidae; genus Labeo; species Labeo rohita. The sequence continues at coordinate 4,408,232 of NC_066885.1, forward strand.
CGTTTGTTAAAATAATAGTTGAATTTATGAAAACGACCCCTTTCAAAAGTTTACATCCCCTTGATTCTTAACACTGTGCTGTTACCTGAATGATCCACAGATGTGTTTTTGTGATAGTTGTTCATGAGTGCCTTATTTGTCCTGAACAGCGTGCTGTACTACAGAAAAATCCTTCTGGTCCCACATATTCTTTAGTTTTCCAGCATTTGTGTGTATTTGAACCAATTCAAACAATGACTGTATGATTTTTTCACACTGAGGACAACTGAGGGACTCATATGCAACTATTACAGAAGGTTCAAACACTCATTGATGCTCCAGAAGGAAACACAATGCTTTAAGAGCTGGGGCTGAAAACGTTTTGAATTTGAAGAGTGGGGTAAATGTAACTTATTTTATCTTCTGGGAAACGTGAGAATCTTCTGTAGCTTCTGAACGGCAGTACTAAATGGAAAAAAAAATACGATATTTAGGCAAAATAAAAAAAAAAAATGTACACATTTCCATTCTGTTCAAAAGTTTTCACCCCCCCGTGTCTTAATGCATGGTTTTTCCTTCTGGAGCATCAGTGAGCATTTTAACCTTCTGTAATTGTTACATACGAGTCCCTCAGTTGTCCTCAGTGTGAAAAGATGGAGCTCAAAATCGTACAGTCCTTGTTGTAAAGGGTTCAAATACACAAAAATGCAGAAGAAGAGCAGGCAGTTTAACTATTCAGGACAAACAAGAGACACATGAACAACAACTAAACCAAAAAGCACAGCTGTGGATCATTCAGGTTGCAACACAGTATTAAGAATGAAGTGTATGTAAACTTTTGAACGGGGTCATTTTTGTTATTTTCTCTCATTATTTTCTCTTGTGGACTATATGTAAACATCTTGTATTTGAAATATCTTATTCAGGTCAGTACTAAATAAACAGTAACATGCATTTTGTATGATCTGTCTTATTTTGGTAAAATAATTAACATTTTGCAGATCCTGAAAAGGGGATGTAAACTTTTGACCTCAACTGTATATAGTGTATATGTCCTTTTACTCAAATTACTATAAATTATATTATTTTATTATTATCATTTTTAACAATGGTAAAATCATTGTATGTGGTCTTTTGTCACTTATTGTTTTATTTCACAATAGATTTGACCGTGGCTCATCCACAATAATCCATTTTACAATAAGTTTTGCTTCATCAATGCAGATGAAATTGTGAATAATGAAACCAAAATAACTAAATTGACTCGTGTCTACGTGTATTAACATGCTGATGGTGCCAATTCAGATTATATCTCATCCGGTGCACAATGGAAGGAAGGAAAAAGAGAAATGAAGAATAAAGAGGTCAACAGGAAATGCATGCATCATCTCCAATGTCCCGATGACCGGATGTGTTTCATTGTTGAGTAACTCTCAGGCCTGCTGTGTCTCATATAAGTACATCCAGGAACTCAAAATATCCCATTTCTGGTCATCAGATCAGCTCTAATGGAATCTGAAACATTTGTGTCTAGAAAGTCCCTTAATCATATTCTGGGAACAAGAACATTTTGCAGAGACTGGATGAGAAACACTGAAAATGCGAGGACACACATACCTTCTTTCCACCTCAGGTGTGGACACGGCGCTAGACAGACCAAGTGACTCCTTGGAGGAAAAATGCAGGCATTTTAGACTCTTAACAATGCATACAGACTGAAATAGTGTTTGAGCACAGAGTGAAGATGACACTATTAGTGTCTTTCTCATAAAAGCTTCCTCCGCTGACCGTGATTCATTACCCACCTGGATTTCCAACCGCAGCTGAAGGGATGTTGTTGATTCAGCCTTTCCCTGAGAAACAAAGTCATACAGCAGATTAAACAAAACCCTCAATGACAAACTGTTCATTCCTTATTCTGTGATAACCGTTATCTAGCCAAACCAAATGACACGTCTAACCATAATTCTCAATGTGACGCATATATTTCACAGAGGAAAAAAAAAAAAAAAAAATCAGGATTTTCTGGCTTGTCTGAAATGCAAGACAACTTGGAAAGTTTCTGGTCAGTTTTTGGAAAAGGTTTTATTCAACAATGATGCATTAAAATTCATTAAAAGGGACAGTAAAGACATTTAGAACGTTACAAAAGATTTCTATTACTAATGAATTCTGCTCTTTTGAACTTTCTATTCATAAAAAAAAAATCCAGAAAAAAATACTGCATCATAGTTTCCACAAAAATATTAATTAGCACTGCTGATAATAAGATTTTTATTTTTGAGGAGCAAATAAGATCATGTGACACTGGGGTAATGATGCTGAAAATTCAGCTTTGCTTCACAGGAATAAATTACATTTTACAACATATTCAAATAGAAAGCACTTATTTTAAATAGTAAAAATATTCCAAAACATTACTGTTTTTTCTGTATTTTTGATCAAATAAATGCAGATTTACTGAGTAGAAAAGTCTGCAAATGAACTTTATTGAAAAAATAAATGTATGGTATGCCTTAAATAGTGCGTCATATCAGTATTTTACCGTCTCTGCTTCTTGAGCGACTCTGCGTTTGCGTAACTCCTCCATTCTGTCACACACTTCGCTGTAGGACGTGCTGTAATACTCTGAATACTCTTGGGCCAGATCCTCAATGTTACCCAGAGAGCCATCCTACAACACACACAAACAATACAACCATTATCTACAGTCTGAAAACAGAGTGAGGAGAAAAGTGCCTCTATAATCATTACAAAATGATGACGTATATCCAGTTCTCAGACCAAACAACACTCAAAAGAGCTGGTCTGAGCCTTTGAAAGCTGCTTCAAATAGACTCTGAGCCTCATCAACCTCCATGGATGTGGTTATGGTGTGCATTGGTGTACTGGGCTAAAAGTCAATATTCCCAGTCGGGAGAAATCAACTTTCTCTCAGCATGTCCTGCTAGTATTGTATGACACTCAGAGATCTGACCTTTCTTGTTTACTCACTGGAGACCCAGAGGGCAAAGCACCATCTCAAGATCTGCAAGCTCATCTCCTAAAAATTTCCCTTAAATATTTTTAACACACTGACGTTTCAGTCAACTGTGTCACTCATATAAGCATATACTTTGCTGCTGATGGGAAAGGTCTGTGATGCAAAGATTTTAACACAATTAGAAGAACCTCTTTTATAGCAGACAAATAAATATTGAACATTTTTACAACATTAAATGAAGCAAAAACAAATGTTATGTACTTCTAGTACAAAAACGCTCAGTTGACCTCAGTTTGAAATGCTGGTAAAATGACTTACAGAACAGGAAAAACACACTTGACATTAAAACAATGACATTTAAGGGGCTACTGAGTCTTATATTTACATTATTTAAGCGAACTGTCATCAAGTATCACATCCCCAGGCATGATATTAAATAATAATCAAATATGACATGAAGAACATTCACATGCTTTTACTAAATATTATAAAAGAAAACAAAAAATGCTGAAGACAACAACAAGAGTAATAATAATAAATACAATAATAAAATGAAATAACTAAATAATAAAATAAAATAACAAAAGAATAAAATAAAAATACAACAACAAAGCAACAATAATAATAAATAAAATAATAAAATAAAATAACAAAAGAATAAAATAAAATAAATTAATAAAATAAAAATACAACAACAAAAACAGTAATAATAATAAATAAAAATAAAATGAAATAACTAAATAAAATAAAATAACAAAAGAATAAAATAAAAATACAACAACAACAAAAGCAACAATAATAATAAATAAAATAATAAAATGAATAAAAAAAAAAATAAAAAAAAAAATAAAATAAAATAAATTAAAAATCCCTTTCCTGCAAGACACTAAGATTCACAAACTTACCAAAATATTCATTAGGTCTGCCCATACATGCGAAAAACTGTCTGGTGTGCTCAAATCCCCACAAATTTCTTGATCAGTGTTTGTTTCATTATCCATAGTGAAAATTATAATCTACTGCTCCTAATATAAAAATGAGTTTTAAAGGCACATCCTCACAGGCAGCAAGAGCCAAATGTCGTTCATCCTGTCTTCAGATGGGAAAAACATAACATACCACTCATGAGTAAAATATTGAAGAGAAAGTGCAGCAATCTGGAAAGTTTTCTAGCTTTAACACTTCTGCTGTCCAACAATCACATGCCCAAACATAAATCACAGCCAACCGGAATCAGCATGAGATCCACCACAAAAATACACAGAAGTCAACGAAACTTATTAGAATGTAAACAAAAACAGAGCAGAGCTGGGAAACGAGAAGTACTTATTCGTTGAGTCCTTTTAGAAAAGCTTTCCAATATGAGTGCAAAAGCCTCAGAATGAACCGTAGATCACAAGTCAGTCTGAGTCTGAGCGCACCTGCGCGTTGATGGCTGATGTTCACAGACACTGAGCAGCTTATTGAGGGTGATTAATATTCACAGACTGAGCTGTGCTGTGCTGGAGGAAGTGACACTTCCAAAGACTGACTTGGCTCAGATTTACACACATCAATGAGCCTCAGAGACGGCCATTCAACAGCCAGACAGCCTCCGAAGACATCAACAAGGAGACTCATTATAAAAACAAACACAACAACCACCAAAATAAGATAAGCATGAGATCTGTTAAGTATCAAGTCATTAATTAGCACTGCTTCCAGCATCAGTATTATTGTCGCTCATACTTAGTAACAATTAGAATGAATAATGAGTTATTTAACTAACGGCTTACAGTTTACAGAACCTTTAATCATGCATTTTGTTGAAAATATGTGACCAGACACTTGTCACTTGATTTTAACCAGTCAAAACAAAAAGGATTTGAATAAATGTAACATTCACTTGCTCATCACTTGCTCACCAATGGATCCTGCAGTGAATGGGTGCCGTCAGAATCCAAACAGCTGATAAGAACAATCCACAAGTAACAAATTAACATCATGAAGTAAAAAAATGGTTTGTAAGAAACAAATCCATCATTAGGGTGTTTTAACTTATATTTCTGGCTTGTAAGTCTGTGCATATTTCTCTCCTGATTCAGACAAAATGACTTTTACACTGGAGGAAGCAATGTTACAGATTAAGGACTTATATTTTAGCCAGAAGCAGCTGTTTGAAGTTACAAACGTCTTAATGATGCATTTGTTTTTTACAAAACAAGATGTGTGAAGCAGCTGTTCTGACGGCACCCATTCACCGCAGAGAATCCATTGGTGAGCAAATGACGAGCAAATGACAAATGACGTCTGTGAGAACTACATCTCAAAGAGCCTAAGACTGAGTCAATTTTTTTTTTTAAATCTTTATTTTTAGGTGAACTGTTCCTCTAAGTACTGTAAAATTCTGGTTGAAAGGAAAATGTGCATTTACTGGATGGTAAGAACTTACTACACATAAACACCCCCTGTAAGAAACATGACTAATAAAGTCAAGTGAACCTTAAACTAGCCTAATGTTAAGGCTTCTTAACTAGTCAGACAACCCAGTTACTAGTCAATTGTGACCCTGGACCACAAAACCAGTCATAAAGGGTCACATTTTTTTTGAAAATTGAGATTTAAACATCATCTGAAAGCTGAATAAATAAGCTTGTTAAGATAATATTTGGCCGAGATACAACCATTTAGATATCAGGGTACAAAAAAATCTAAATATTGAGAAAATTGCCTTTAAAGTTGTCCAAATAAAGTTCTTAGCAAAGCATATTACTAATCAAAAATTATGTTTTGATATATTTACGGTAGGAAATTCACATGGAACATGATCTTTACTTAATATCCTAATGATTTTTGTCATAAAAGAAAAATCTATATTTTTGACCCATACTGTGTATTTTTGGCTATTGCTACAAATATACCCATGCTGCTTAAGACTGGTTTTGTGGTCCAGGGTCACAATTTTGAAAACATGACGCACATATAAAGTGTGTTTAGCACTTTTCTGATGGTTTAACACTCATTTTTCTCAGTTGTAGTCATACTGTGGTTTGTTTCTGTATTCTCAGACAGAGTCTAAAAGTAGAGTCACCGCTGTGAAACTCTGACCCACTGTTCGTATTTCTTTTCCCACAGTCCTCCAGAAATTGATGAAAAAACATGGGAGAGCTCTTTTCAAATAATCAAGCATGTCTCGGGTTAAAAAGCTTATTTGCAATTTGCTAAAAATGGCTCAAATGCAGTGTCGTCTTCAAGAAAATGCTGTAATTTAATATCGACGAATGCCGAGAAGATCTGAGGCGCAGAATAGTTTCTTATACTCGTGAGACGATATGAGACGCTTCCTTCATCCGGCCGAAAACATGCACATTCCTCCAGCGCGAGAGGCACAGGGGTCTCGTGGTCGCGCTCTCTGTGACTAGCTTGACTGTCCTCGAAGAGAGAACCATTCATTTGTTAAGTGACATGCCCTCCAGTCAAAGCTGCGCGAAATCTGGCCACTTTTCATCAGTTAAGGAAGCCAGCGATGCTGAAGAGAAAAGCTCTGTGACGGGCCGATCTGAGCTGCCCAACACAGCCGGCCTGTGATAAACACTTTATTATGGTCCAATCACATGATCTGCCCGCTGACTCCTATGTGCAGCCCTTTCATTGCATGCAAAACACAATTTTCAAGCTGTTAAAAAGAGATATGAAGTATTCATGCACCGAAGCCACATGTGTGTGTGTGCATGAATGGATCGTAACAGCATATGAATTATGCATGAAATCAATTCTAAACTATCAAAGAGAGAACTCTTACAAAGGTTATGAATGATTAAAAACACCTACAAAAATAAATAAGATAAATAGAAAATTATCTATATATCTATACAACTCTCTATAGAGAATTTCATATTATATACATATATCATTTTATTTACATTTATGTATATATAACAATATATATAGTTAAATATATAGTAAATATTTAAATAAAAAATAAATATAAAATACATTTATTTAAAGATTTTATGATTTAATTATTTATTATTATATTTATTTAATTTTATATATTATATATATATATAAATAAATTATATATAGAATAAATATGTATAGTTCCATTTATTTCTATAATATAATACATATAATTAAATATATCATAGTAAATAAACAAATAAAAAAAATATAAAGATAGATATAGACATAATACACATTTATGTATACTTTAATTACTTTTTATTATTACATATTTAATTTATTTATATATTATTTATTAATGTATATTATATATAAATAAATAAAATTACATAAAGAATAAATATATATTTTAATTTATTTACATACAATATAATACATATAATTAAATATACAATAGTAAATAAATAAAATTATATATTTTTATTATTATTTATTTATTTAAATAAATGATAAATAATTAAATAATTATATATTAAATAAATATCTAATTTCATTTATTTATATATAATATAAGATATAAATAAATATATAATAGTAAACATAAATAAAATTATATATAAAAATGATCCATCTATAAATAAGATTTTATGATTTAATTATTTATTTATTTATTATTTAATTTTGTATATTATATATAAATAAATAACATCACACAGAATAAATAAATGAATATATAATTATTTTTTATATACAACATATATAAAATAGATATATAATATTAAATATATAAATAAATAAAATTATATATAGAAAATGATCTATAAATAAGCTTTTATGATTTAATTTTTATTTATTATTATGTTCAGTTTTTATATATATATATATATATATATATATATATACACACACACACACACACACACACACACACACACACACACATTTATTTATTTATTAAATATCATTTATATTAACAATCTTACATAATCCACTATTAAGAACTTATGTTAATCACCAAGAAATGAATTCCTTTTACATAACATAAATGCAAATCTGAAGATAAAAGCACCAGCCAGTGAAATTAATTCATTCAGCCTTACATCAAACATCTCAAGCCACCCCTGGGACATGAGCATGACATTCTAGTTACAGGGGTTTTAAATGAGGTACAATGTCACACCGCACTGGACCAAACGACAGCATATGAGCGGCTCGAGGGTCTCAGCATGTGTCGGGATGACGGTCCCAGCTGAGCAGCAGCTCATTTATCTTCTCCTCTCTGTGGAGCCGGTCAAACGGGAGGCGACTGCACCTCCTCATTAAGCGGGGACCCTGGGCATGATGAATGGGATGACGGGGAATATCACAGCAGCTATAATGGCTCTAATTCCCTGGGTTATCTGACAACAGGACTGTAAGAGTAGCCCAGGGTCACGCCACATTCACCTCAATTAGTTTTCAACAGTTCCTGGGAGACGATATCACTGAGGGGAATGTGGCTGTCGCATTAATTACATTTCATACAGGCCCGCTGCCAACCTCAGACCTCAGCTATACACGAGGACAGGTATTTTAAGGAATGTCAACCCAGGTGAATAGGGTAAAAATATGTAACTAATAGATATCACCATACAGTAGTTTCCCGGTTGACGATTAAATTAAGTAGTGCAAACATTTTTGAATTAAAAGTTCTGAAATGTTCTGTTTAAATATGCAAATAAGGCTTTATCTAATCAAATATTAACTTATTTGCATATAAATTCAGAACAAAAATCTGAAGACTGGATAAAGCCAGGTAAATGTTTTTTAAGGGGATTCTGGATTTTTCTTTTTTTGTCACTCCTTAAGTCAGAAAGCACTATTTTAGGAAAGTAAGATTTTAAATGTTTTTTAAAGAAGTCTCTTCTGCTCACCAAGCCTTCATTTGTTTGATCCAAAAACTATAGCAAAAACTATACAATTTTAAAATATTTTTACTATTTAAAATAAGCATTTTTTATTTAAATATATTTTAATATGTAATTTATTCCTGTGATTTCAAAGCTGAATATTTAGCATCATTACTCCAGTCACATGATCCTTCAGAAAACATTCTACTATTCTGATTTGCTGCTCAAAATTATTAATATTTTTTATCATTATTATTATTATTATTATGTTGAAAACAGCTGAGTAGAATATTTTCAGGTTTCTTTGATGAATAGAAAGCATTTATCTGAACTAGAAATCTTTTGTATCATTATAAATTTAATGATAATTTTATTATAATAATAAAAATGTTTCTTGAACAGCAAATCAGCATATCAGAATGATTTCGGAAGGATCATGTGACACCGAAGACTAGAGTAATGATGCTGAAAATCCAGCTTTGATCACAGGAATAAATTACATTGTAAAATATATTCAAACAGAAAACAGTTAATTCAAATAGTACAAATATTTCAAAATTGTACTGCCTTTGCTGTACTTTGGATCAAATAAATGCAGGCTTGGTGAGCAGAAGAGACTTCTTTAAAAAACATTAAAAATCTTACTGTCCAAAAACCTTTGACTGGTAGTGTCATAGATTAGGTGCAATAAAATAATCACTCATAAATGTATTTTGGATGTTTTTCTTTACGCTAACTTGAAAATCCAAAATTTTAAAAATAGGGCATGAAAAAAAAAACAATGTTTTTGCCTGTAGCATCTTGCTGTAAGGGTTTTTACTGGATATTATAGTTTTCTAAACCAGATTTTACTCTAAACTGGACTAAAATTGGCATCATAATGATAGACAGTATGCAGTTGCTTTTTATTTAAAGTAATTTTGGCATGGTATGTGATCAAATCTCATAGACTTACAATGAAGCAAGCAAGCAGAGTCACATCTATAGACCACAATATAAGACTTGAAAATTCACGTAAAAATTCATTTACAAATGTCCCTGTCCCAAATTCTCAGTTTAGCTTACTCTTTTCCTCTTCTGATTCATTTGGAAGGAAACCAGAAATTTTGGCATACACCACAGAAAACACACATCAATATCTAACCTACATCTGCATACACGCATATGCTCTCATAAAGCAGCCAGGACACGTTTTGGCCACGGGAAACAGGAAATGACACAAGCAGGAATTCTCCAGGATACATTTCAGCTGCATCACTGTCATTGATTAGCCCACGCACAAATGTGGAGGGAAAACGTCTTAAAAAAAAAGTTTATAAACGATGACTATTTTCTGCAGCTGGGGACCTTTGCAAGCCTGTGAGGAATTCTTGGGTTTTTCTCGCTCTGCCTGTGGGATCTGTGAACGTGCTGAAACGTTTACACCAAAGAGGCTCTTTAATCAAGTACATATGCTCCAATCCGTTCCTGTCTGTTTCATAGCCACTTCCTGACTTTAGTTCGCATATATTTCTGATTTCATCATATTAAAACATACATACTATTCTCATTAGCAAACTACATGAGGCAAAAGGCAGTACAATAACTACTACCAAGATATATAAAGTCCATAATATATTACACACACACACACACTTTTATATTTTTATAAGTATATATATATATACACACATATATACATATATATACATATATATATATATAAAAAAGTGTGCCATCCTTTCCCATCCTTTATTTCATCATGTTCAAACAGACATCTCAAAAAGAGAGGACAACAAATTGTGTTGACTTTGCTAGGTCAAGTTTCTATTTACAGTCCAAAAAAAGTCTAATTTTGTGATGTTCAGTTTGTGGTGTTCAGGATCTGAGCAAGAACAACCGAATGAATGACAACATCTCCTAAACCATAATCAAAACCAGACAAGCTTGAACTCTCAGATTAAACAGAGCAGAACGGGGCTAGTTGTCACATGGGACGTTCTCAAAAAGTCTATAGTTTTTCCCCAAAAGTCAGGATGGGGCAAACTGTCAATACATTTTAAATGTTAAATGTGTCAGTGCTGAAAATAAACAGATGCAAAGAAGGAAAATATCACTGAAGCATATTCCATATCCAAATAGGTGAAAAAACACCAATGGGATTTAAACATCCAACTATATTTAAGAAAGAAGACCAATAGGAATTTAGTATTCAAAAACATATAAGAAAGAAGACCAGTCGGAATTCTGTATGCAAATACTGAACATTCTAATGGAAATCAACAGGAGGTTTTTAAATTTTAAATTTCAAAATTCAAAAAAACAAAGTTCCAAAAACACAGCAACACTATCTAAAGCTGAAATGATCTATTAAATAATCTACAAATGCTATAAAATTTAAAAGTTTAGGCAGATGTTTAACTGCGGCAATGATTCAAAACAAACTAACCTGAAAGTTTGATCAATGAAAAGATGTCACAAAGCACTGACAACACACTCATATTCACACATTCAGGTCTATTAACTCGATTTAAACCATCATGGCAGTTAGTATATGCCCATTTACAAGATCTCTCACAGAACAAAGCCAAACCCCCATTGAAAAGTCACACTCACCACTGTTTTCGAGTCTAACATGCGGCTTCTCGGTCCTCAACATGCATGTCTGAAGCTCCGTTTGACTGCTGAAACTTTCCCTGTACACTCAGAGAACAATACATGCTGCTCTGACGGAGGACTGACCCCCACACATCCATCACGCAGGCGGTCGGCCAGCGGTGAGAGCAAATGACATGACATATACTGCAGGGTGGAGTCGCAAAACCCTCCTTCTCTCTCTCTTTCTCTCTCTGTCTCTCCCTCTCCAGCTGTGGGACAGTCAGAGCAGATACTGCCACCACAGTTGAATAAACTCCCTCCTATGTGCTTTTAAAACGTGCGTCTGTGAGGCTGATGGGGCAGAAGCAGATAAGATTACCCTGACAAAAGCTCAACAGACCTATCTTATTATCAGCGTAGGTAAAAAGATACGGCCCATATGCTGCTGACCGGAGGAAATCTAATTCAGGAGGGGACAGAAAAACAGTACAAGTTTGATGTGGAGAACTTGTGTGCACCTAAACAGATGAATGACTGATATTTATTTGTGAGATTCACCTTAATATCTGTCTCATATAACACACCAAAATAAAAAAGCAATTATATTTTGAATGAAAAAAATGAAGTCTATTTTTTGACCTTTTAAATAATTTTTATAATGATTAAGAATGTTTTCCACATTCTAATTATGGTAAACATATGTACAATATATATAAAAAATACACATTATATTATACAATAACACAATATAGTATAATATAATATATGTATGTCTTGTGCAAAAATAGGCTTTATCCTCTTAATGTGAAATATAATTTCTTTTTGATCTTGAAGAGTACATTACGACGCACATAATATAATATAATATAATATAATATGATATAATATAATATAATATAATATAATACAATACAATACAATACAATAAGTACAAGTCTTTTTCCTTAGGAAAGTATAAAAAGATCAGTTTTTGAACAAGTCATACTCATTTTAATATAATATAATATAAAACAATATAATATAATATAATATAACAAAACGTATAAATACATTGTGCAAGTCATGTTTTAGTTGCAATTTAAAAAATGAAAGAAAATAAAGAAAAAAAATTTTGCATAAAGAAAAAAAAATCTATCACATGCCATATTTAATATTTTATTATAATATATAAGAATACAATATTGACATTAATAAAAAAATATATAACAGTTGAACTACTGATTGAATAAAAAACAGGCTTTATCATTTTTTTTTTCATGTTTTAGTAAGATTTGCTCATTAGGGAACCAAACATTCATTCATTCTAATTGTTTGCTGAACAGCTTCAACTCACAAAGACTCATCAACAAAACTCATCTGAACACACAGAGCTCTCAACGCCAATAGATGGCAGCAGAAAGCAAGAGTTTCATGTCACTTATTCAGAAGAGGTTTGACTGCTGAACTGACATCAGTGTTCAGCTATATCACCTCACACAAGCATGACCGCTGAAAACCTGTACAAAACCACAAATACTATGGTATACATTGAAACAGTTGTTCTGGTGAAAATAAACATCCCATATTTACAGTAGTAATTGTGGTTTTTGAGGAAAATCATCACCAAAATCCAAAAATCAATGAAGCAAAAGCCACATTCCCTGTGCTTCAACATTGTCACATGGCTGCAGTGGAACTTCGCTAATTATAATGAGAGTGATCTAGTTTTGGTGTGTCATGCCGTTCTCTCTCGAACACTCACAGATATTACATTAACAGACTCGCAGAGCTTTACACAGCACTATTGATCTGTGAGACTGTAAGAGGAAGTGGCTGGGAGTCTGTTTGCGGGTTCTGGACATCATTAGATCAGCGGCAGATGGCCGGTCGAGGATCTGCATCACGTCTGTGTGTATTTGTGGACGGCGGGCACATGCCAGAGGGCGCAGCGATAGCGTTGCCAACGCCAGAAAGGGCATTTTTGCGCACCAGTGCACCGGCAGAGAAACTGAGCCTGTCTGTCCGGGTCTCTTCTCCAGATTTCACATATCACTGGCTGTCTGAACTCAGTCAATACAGTACTGCATGAGTTCATACAACTGCGCTCTGGACCTCTGAAATACTACTATAGTTTTAAATAATATTTTGAATCAGTATTTATTTCTATATTTTGTGTTTAATTGTAATGTTTTGCTTTTTTTATTGGTCATTATTTTTTACTATTTTTTTTTTTTTTTAATATGGCTATATAGTTTTTATTTTGTTATTTTGTATATGGTTTATAAACTATTATTATAATAAACTATAAACTATTATAGTTTATTAATGTTTACTGCAATTTAAGTTTTAGTCATCTTAGTTATCTTTAATTTAATTGTTAACTGCAAAATGCATAGTTTAGTTAACATTATTTTTTAATCTAAAATAGCATTACTTACCAAAACAAAACAAAAAAAAAAAAAAGAAAAAAAGAAAAAGTTATTGTATAAAGGATAATCCTCCATTAAAACAATGTAACTTTTTGGCAATTTAATAAATTAATAATTTAATTCAGATAGGGTTCATGTCTTCTTGGGCATAATTATTAAGTTAACATTATTTTTAATCTTCTAAAATAGCATTATTTTCCCCAAAAAAACAAAACAACAACAAAACAACAACAACAACAACAAAAAAACATTTATATAAAAGACCATCCTCCATTAAAACTTTGTAACTTTTTGGCAATTTAATATTGCCAAATATTATAATATTTAATAATAATATTTAAATATTATAATATTTAATATATAATGCATATGCAAAATAAAGTGCTCTGTACATTTTTTCCACTGAAATTATTATTATAATAAACTATAAGCTATTACAGTTTATTAATGTTTATTTAAATTATAATTTTAGTTATATAAGTACATCAAGTTGAAATGAAACTGAAAAAATGTTACTTTGGCAACTAGCTGAAATTAAGTTCAAGTTTATTTTATTTTTTATTTTATTTTATTTTATATTGTTTTAATTGTTTTACAATTAAATTTTAGGTAGGGTTTTAGATAGCGATTACTTTTTTGGCACAAAAGACCTCATCTAACATTATATGTGTACT